>NC_056749.1:110871503-110991503 GCF_019279795.1 Protopterus annectens
GGAAAAGGACAAACTTCTACTATTCCATGATCTTGGACAAAACTTAACCTCTTGATCAAAAGCAATATGATGTAAAATATTAGCGAAAAATACAAATATAACAAAGTATCTTGCACCTTATATGATACATAGACAGACAGAGAGATAGGTAGATAGATATATAGACAAGGAGTCCGAGACAAATTAGTAGACAGAATGGCAGGCTGTGTTGTAAGTCTCATCTCTTTTTAAGTAAAGAATATTCTAAGTCTCATCCCCCCATGAAAAATCTTTCCTGTCCTGTTCTTAATCTTACTTTGTATGGTAGGGCTTTATGCTGTATATTATGATGTTACTATGTGCCTGATACCTGCATGCATAAGAAACCTTGTTGTGTGAGTTTGTTGCAAAAGTTATTGCAAGTACTCCAAAAACCTTTGAATATGACATCTTTCAGATTGTATTATACTGATGCACACTGCTAAGTTTCACTTTCACCTACTCTGGACCTTAATACTGTTGTGCGTTCATGTGAAAAGAGATTGACAACAGATTTAGTAACCCTATATTATAGGTATTAAAGCACCCACTCTGCACTACTGCCTTGTGGTTCTAGATTACAGATTTCCAAAAGCAATCTTTGTACAAGTAGAATTACCAGCACTCTAATAACGCAATGCAGATACTTCACCTTCACTACATTTTGCATACAGTTTATAATTTTATAACCAAGAAAGGAAGATTTTGCTATGGAAGTCAATTTCAAAGTACATCTTTGGAATATGTTTCCACATACCTCTCAGAATGTCCAGATTTTTGCTTGGTATTTTGGTCTTTTCCTCATAAAATGTGTGGTTTTCTGACAAATCATTGAGGATTGAAGTCACTAAATAATGACATGCGTTTTAAGTTTCAGACTTTATTTCCTTCAGAAAATACATGCTAACACAAATCCTGTTACTCTAGCAACTTTCTAAAATAAGAGCAATATTTAAAATCTGTCCCTATTTTGGGGGCTTTGTCCCACCATTATTGTAGGCTCTGCTGAGATTTCTTGCAGTAAGAGGTTGAAAGGTATGTGTTTACATTAACAGGGTCTCCTGGTTGCAGGAAAATATAATTCTTCTCTTCAGTAAGTGCCTTGGGTATTTCTAAGCAGCTTAGCAGAGAGCATGGGGGGAGGGGGAGAAAGCTCATGCAAACATCGTCTCTTCATTAGTATTGCCCTTTCTGTCCCCCTGAATCATGGAGCAGTTCCAGTTGTCTTACCCCCCACCCTATTTGCTAGGTGTGGCATTCGAACACATGACACTGATTTTCCCTTCTACAAGTAAACCTGTTAATACTACTACTATGTAATAAATACAGTCACATTTAGGTGACAAAAGGAAATTCTGTTTTAAAATCTGGTTTATAACTACAGGACTTGTGTTTAACAGGTGAGTGTGTGGGTGAATCAGAGTTGCACCCCATGTGGTGATAAATGAAGCAGAATCTGGTCGCTGTGTCTTAATCCTAGGCATCTGATGAGTGACATTGTCTCACTGAAGTAAAGTTTGAAGAGAGATTACTTCCCAGCAGTGGATTCCTGTCTTACTGTAGTTGTTGCTCTTATTTTAGTCAATGAACATTCTTCGTTAGAACTATAGGCTCCTAGCATTGCTGTAGTGTGCTGTACCGGCAGCCTGCGAAGACTGACTTTTTGTGTCCCTGAATCCTTGATAAAATCTTTGGGTATTGATTATGCCATTCTCTGAGGATTATGTACGTGGCTGTAAGGGATTCATCAACACTTCCTGACCTTGCCATCCGCTAGTGAAATATGACCATTTTCCACTGTTCTTCTTACTCTGTGTTGTATGTGAAAATGTCAGTTCTGTAGAGTGTCACGTACGTCTGGTGTTCAGGTCCAGATGTTAATTTGTTGCCTTTGTCTTGTAAAACATAGCAATTCCACAGTCATTTCAGCAGCACCTGTTCCTGTACTTTATACTGACTGTATGTTTTTTAACTAGAACTGAGGCTTACTAATGCATAAATGCCTGCTTTATTCTTTTATATTTTATGCGTAACTGTGACAGATGCTGTCAGACATGTACAGCTTTTGTCATGCATATTTATTTAAAAAACATAAAGGTAAATAACTGCATAGATCAACAGCAATGTTGTTTGTTCTAATAAATGTGATCATGACAACCGTTGCTGTCCAGGGACATTGTGTTAACCTGACACCAGTTGTATTCTGTCTAGTGTATATTTAGAAATGAATCAGTGTGGTTTTCGTCACACAAGAGCAACTTCTTTCTTTTCATTGCTACTTACTATCTGTTCCATCAGGTCCTCCCAGTCTGTCCCTCCCTCAGAATCTATTTTTATCTTCAAATGCACACCCTACTTTCCTTTTTTATATTTATGTCTTTTTCTTAACCACTTCCTTCTTCACCTGTGGCTTCAGTGTAACTGCATACTAGGAAACTTGCTAGCCCCTCCTTTGCTGGAGGGGTGGATGCCAGTTAAAGTTTCTGTAACTGCTAAGTTACATCAAGGGTCTTCTTTTCGGGGTGCTGTGAAAACTGTGCTCCATATCGGAAATGCATGTGGTACTGCAGGACTCGGTAAACCTGGAACATGTTAATGTGAGGATAAGAAAATCCAACAGCTGTGAGTTTCTGAATAGGCAAAGCTTTCGAGATATACAGGTTTGAGAGTTTTTTTTTTCTGAGACTGCATGTGTTTTGTAAACGCATAATGAATGCTTGACAGAAATTTGACATTTTCCTTAGTCATATTAGACCCATGGCATGCAAAGTGTTGATTTTAAGTGCAGCTTAGGACCTCTTCATGCGGTTGAGTTATTGGTCGGCAGTGCCTAATATGCATTTTGCAGATTTTGGGAATCAAACTCAAGTTAATAGACTTTAAGTTGTCAGCAGGTCATTGTATTAATTTCATAAGCTATAATGCCTGAAGTTGTAAAGGCACTGTAAATTAAAACAGCTAACTTGTAACAATATCAGAACGTTTACAGGCAGTAGTAAACTTACGCATTTTCCTTCCTACTTCCTACATACCATGAAATAGTTCTGGAAGTCATTATTATTCCAGCTGTAAATGTTGGCATTTAAGTAAAAAAAACATTTGAATTTACTTCTCTAGTATTTATTTTTTATTCTCTTTATTAACTTAAACTCATTAATCACATGTCTATTTTCAAGGACAGATCTTCAGTACTCTCTAGTTAAGCATCATTCTCACTGTCAAACCACAAACAAATGCATGACTCAGTGTATCAAAGCCAATAATAGTGAATGAAGCTCATTGTAATTAAAATAGCCTTGATCCTTATGCTAAACTATTCAAAACCAGACTGACACATTTGTTCTGACCCTTGTTGTCCTTACATGACTGTGCCCTCCTCTTGGTTCTAACAAGCCTGGACTTCAGAATAGCATCCTATGTTTTTCCGTTGGTAGGCGGACATCAGGAGGGAGCAACAGCTGTCTGCAAGCCTGGTGTTCGTGCAATTGAATTTAAGAAGGAATTATTTGCAGTTGTTAAAAACTGAGCAGGTGAGGCCACATGTACTGTCTAGTCTCACATGAATATTTTATGACATTTTTTATGGACATTATGAGAATGACAGGTGTAAGCACCTTCTGGGTTTGATAGGACTCCTGGAGTCATTTAAAGCATGTGGGTGCATCATGAGAAATTTGTATAAACAGCATTTCAGAAAAATTAATAAAAGATAGGAAAAAAGCATGTGCTTATATATGATATTGAAAATGATTTATGTAAGTTTACCTGTGTTTGCTACACTTACCCTAGATTTTTTTTTAATTTTTGTTTTAAATTGCTGTGGCATAAATCTCAGCACATAAGCTATCCTTATTATATGATGTTTTTAAACATGTAGTGAATAGCATTCACAACAGTTTAAATGTCAAATTCCCTATGCATTTGTGTATGTAACTGATTGATTCTATTTATTCATTCATTTTGTTAAGCCCACTGGGTGTAAATATTACCTTTCATGGGTGACTCAGTGTTTACAATCACAAAGTCTGCAAGTTGAAAGATTGAGAATGAAAACAGGTCTCCAGGCAGAAACTTTTTAACAGCATCAGTCTTCATAACATAACTGCCAAGCATGATAGTAAATGTAATGGGCAGCGAGGCTAAAGATTACCTTACAGAAAACATCCTGTGTGTGATGTAGGTAGAACAAGCATGGACATGATGGGTAACAGTGTCACAACTGGTGGTATAAGCAGAGAACAACATGTCACAGCATAGGTATAAAAGGATCAGAAGGTCGCCAGAAGAGACCTCAAGGCTGAGACAAGGTCCTGTCTATTGAAGTACATGCATATGCTCATTTATAGTATGTGAAACATTACATGGATTCAGACACCTCAGAATGATGATCATTAATACTCAGTGCAGCCTTTCCACCAGTATTACTGAATGTGTCACCACGTCAGGCGATATACTAAGCATGTACACTGGTGTGTGATGAGAATGTTATGTCATGGTCATGTACTAAGCATGTACACTGGTGTGTGATGGGAACATTATGCCCACAGTCATACACAAAGCATGTACACTAGTGTGTGATGGAGACATTATGCCATAGTCATACACTAAGCATTTGCTCTGGTGTGTGATGAGAACATTATGCCATAGTCATACACTAAACATGTACACTGGTGTGTGATGGGAACATTATGTCATAGTCATACACTAAACATGTACACTGGTGTGTGATGGGAACATTATGCCATACTCATACACTAAACATGTACACTAGTGTGTGATGGGGACATTATGCCATAACATGTACACTGGTGTGTGATGGGAACATTATGCCATAGTCATACAATAAGCATGTACACTACTGTGTGATGGGGACGTTCTATCATAGTCATGCAGTAAGCATGTGTATTAGTGAGTGATAAGGATGGTATATCATAAATAAACCAAAGAATGAACCTGGATGCCACTGTTCAGCGAAACAATAAAGCCACAGAGAGAAATGTAGGCAGACTTCTGTTTAACAGTAAAAGCCACAAAACAACAAAACACATAAACGTATTCAACACTTCGTTTTCATTTCTAGCACTTCCTCAGCTGTGGGCTGTCACGAACCAATCCACTTCATTACTTAGACTCCTGATACTTATTTTCCCCAGCTCTTACCTCCTAGGTAGGGCTGGTGTGTGATGGGAACATTATGCCATAGTCATACACTAAGCTTGTGCACTACTGTATGATAGGGACATTATGCCATAGTCATACACTAAGAATGTACACTGGTGTGTGATATGGACATTATGATATAGTCATACACTAAGCACGTACACTAGTGTGTGATGGGGACATTATGCCATAGTCATGCAGTAAGAATGTGCACTGGTGTGTGATGGGAACATTATGCCATAGTCATACACTAAGCACGTGCACTAGTGTATGATGGGGGCATTATGCCATAGTCATGCACTAAGCATGTACACTGGTGTGTGATGGGGACATTAGGCCATAGTCAAACACTAAGCATGAACACTAGTGTGTGATGGGGACATTATGCCATAGTCATACACTAAGCATGTACACTAGTGTGTGATAGGGACGTTATGCCATAGTCATACACTAAGCATGTACATTAGTGTGTGATGGGGACATTATGCCATAGTCATACACTAAGCATGTACACTAATGTGTGATACGGATGTCATGCCATAGTCATACACTAGGCATGTACACTAGTGTGTGATGGGGTTATTATGTCATACTCATACACTAAGCATGTGCACTGGTGTGTGATGGGGACATTATGCCATAGTCATACACTAAGCATGTACACTAGTGTGTGATGGGGACGTTATGCCATACTCATACACTATGCGTGTACACTAGTGTTTGATGGGGATGGGGTCATTATGCCATAGTCATACACTAAGCATGTACACTAGTGTGTGATCGGGACATTATGCCATACTCACACACTATGCATGTACACTAGTGTGTGATGGGGATGGGGACATTATGCCATAGTCATACACTAAGCATGTACACTAATGTATGATGGGGACACTATGCCATACTCATACACTATGCATGTACACTAGTGTGTGATGGGGATGGGGACATTATGCCATAGTTATACACTAAGCATGTACACTAGTGTGCGGTGGGGACGTTATGTCATAGTCATGCAGTAAACATGTGCATTAGTAAGTGATAGGGATGTTATACCATAGTCATGTACTGATCATGTACATTAGTCTGTGATGGGGACATTATGCCATAGTCATACACTAAGCACGTGCACTGGTATGTGATGGGGACATTATGCCATAGTCATACATTAAGCATGTACATTAGCCTGTGATGGGGACATTATGCCATAATCATACACTAAGCAAGTGCACCGGTGTGTGATGGGGACATTATGCCATAGTCATACACTAAGCATGTACACTAGCCTGTGATTGGGGACATTATGCCATAGTCATACACTAAGCATATGCACTGATGTGTGATGGGGACATTATGCCATAGTCATACACTAAGCTTGTGCACTAGTGTGTGATGGAGACATTATGCCATAGTCATACAATAAGCATGTGCACTGGTGTGTAATGTGAACATTATGCTATAATCATACATTAAGCATGTACACTAATGTATGATGGGGACATTATGCTATAGTCATACACTAAGCATGTACACTAGTGTATGATGGGGACATTATGCCATAGTCATGCACTAAGCACGTGCATTAGTGTATGATGGGGACATTATGCCATAGTCATACACTAAGCATGTGCACTGGTGTGTGATGGGAACATTATGCCATAGTCATACACTAAGCATGTGCACTGGTGTATGATGGGAACATTATGCTATAGTCATACACTAAGCACATACACAAGTGTGTGATGGGGACATTATGCCATAGTCATACACTAAGCATGTACACTAGTGTGTAATGGGGACAATATGCCAAAGTCATACACTAAGCATGTACACTGGTCTGTGATGAGGACATTATGCTATAGTCATACACTAACTACATACATTAGTGTGTGATGGGGACATTATGCCATAGTCATACGCTAAGCATGTACACTAGTGTGTGATGGTCACATTATGCCATAGTCATACACTAAGCATGTCCACTAGTGTGTGATGGGGACATTATGCCATAGTCATACACTAAGAATGTACACTAGTGTGTGATGGGGACATTATGCCATAGTCATACACTAAGCATGTACACTAGTGTGTGATGGGGACATTAAGCCATACTCATACACTAAGCATGTGCACTAGTGTGTGATAGGGATGGGGACATTATGCCATAGTCATACACTAAGCGTGTACACTAGTGTGTGATGCGGACATTATGCCATAGTCATAGACTAAGCATGTACACTAGTGTGTGATGGGGATGGTGACATTATGCCACAGTCATACACTAATCATGTACACTAGTGTGTGATGGGAACATTATGCCATAGTCATACACTAAGCATGTACACTAGTGTGACACTAACCATATACACTAGTGTGTGATGGGGATATTATGCCATAGTCATACACTAAGCATGTATAATAGTGTGTTACTGGGACATTATGCCATAATCATACATTAAGCGTGTACACTAGTGTGTGTGATGGGGACATTCTGCCGTAGTCATACACTAAGCATGTACACTGGTGTGTGATGGGAACATTATGTCATGGTCATGTACTAAGCTTGCACTCTAGTGTGTGATGGGGATATTATGTCATACTCATGCACTAAGCATGTGCACTAGTGTGTCATGGGGATGTTATGCCATCATATACTAAGCATGTGCATTAGTGAGCGATAGGGATGTTATAACATAGTCATGTACTATGCATGTATAAAAGTGTGTGATGTGGACATTATGTCATATTCATAATAAGCATGTACACTATAGTGTGATGGGGTTGTTATGCCATAGACATGTACTAAATATGTATACTAGTGTGTGATGGGGACATTATGCTGTAATCATGTATAAGCATGTACACTATTGTGTGGTGGGAATGCTATACTGTAGACATGCTCTAAGTAGATATACTAGTGTGTGATGGTTTATGTTATGCCATAGTCATGTACTAAGTATGCACACAAATGTGTGATGGGGATATTATGTTATAGTCATGTACTAAGTATGTATAGAAGTGTGTAATGGAGACAGTATGCCATAATCATATACTAAGCACGTTCTCTAGTGTATGATGGTGACATTATGCCATAGTCATGTATTAAGTATGAATACTAGTGTGTGATGGGGATGTTATGCCATAGTTATGTACTAAGTATGCACACTCCTGAGATGGGGACATTATGTTATAGTCATGTACTAAGTGTGTGCACTAGTGTGTGATGGAGACGCTGTGCCATAGTCTGGACAGTTGAATATAAAGCTCGGAGAGTAAAATACATGAATAAAAGGTTTTGTCAACCACTTTGGGATTTTTTGACAGGAGGAGAAGTAATTCTTGTAGACTTATCTTATGCAATATAGCAATTTAGGACAATATCATTCTACTGGGGAGTAAGGTCAGCCAGATTTTGGAATTCAGCACTGAGTATTGATGAGTTTGTCATTTAGCTCAAGTGCACATGGAGTTAGTTATAAAAAGGGCACTACGTTGGTGCTGGCAGAATGTTACAGTAGCTGTCTTGGGACAGCTTTGATAACAAGTCTATGAATAGAGTGTCTTCATTGTAAATAGTCAACTGTTGTTGCGGACATAAGCCTTTCTGTTTATTCAGGGATGTATTAATTTATTCAAGGGTGGTATACATTTTTTCAGGGATGGTATATGTTTATACAGGGATGGTATACATGTATTCAAGGATGGTATACTTTTTTAGGGATGGTATATATTTATTCAGGGGTGGTATATATTTATTCGGGAGTGGTATACATTTATTCAGGGGTGGTATATGTTTATTCAGGGATGGTATACATTTATTTAGGTGTGGTATACATTTATTCAGGGATGGTATACATTTATTTGGGGGTGGTTTATGTTTATTCAGGGGTGGTATACGTTTATTCTAAGGTGGTATGCATTTATTCAGGGATGGTATTTGTTTACTCAGGGGTGGTATACATTTATTCTGGAATGGTATATGTTTAGTCAGGGGTGGTATACATTTATTCAGGGATGGCATACATTTATTTAGGGGTTGTATATGTTTGTTCATGGATGGTATACATTTATTCGGGGGGTGATATATGTTTATTCAGGGGTGGTATAGGTTTATTCAGGGGTGGTATATATTTATTCAGGGGTGGTATAGGATCATAGGAAGTTACTAGGCTAATGGCCCTAGGGCCCCTTATAAGCCTAGCCAAGTTCTACCCTTATTTCTGTGATCAGCACCTAATGCCCTTGTCGAAAAGTGACACAGGTGGAACATCTATGGTGAATTTCCAGTTACCCATCCAGTCATCCAGATTGCATTTGAAGACGGCCAATGACGTGCTCTGGGAGACAAATCTGTCCCTCCAGCAGGTTCTATTAATGTCACATACCAGTTTAAGTTCTTTAGAGCAAGTAACCTGTGTATCACTTGACTTGTGGATATGCAGCATTTGCAGTAAAGCAAGGTCGGAGATCACCTTATGTGGGGTCTATATCAAATCAGCGAACGCTTAAAAAAGCGAATGCTGATTTATCGACACTATGTAAGCAAAAGCTTACAATCCCAAACACTCGGAACAGCGATTTTTTTTCCCAGGGAAAAAATTGCTGTTGCAAAACAAACAAAAAAAACTTTAAAACAATACATAAAGTGGGGGGCTGTGCCCCCACACCCCCCCTACTTAAATATACCAACTCCGAGATCGCACTACAGTGCCGAAAATGGCAAAGTAACGGAAGCGGCCAAGCAAATTCTTTCCCAGGGAAAGAATTCGCTTAAAAGCTGCTTTGCTATTTTGCCTTTTCATTCTTTTAAGTTTGACCAAGGCGCATTCGAAAGAATACGTCTTCGATCACTTAAAAGGAACCCCTTATATGCATGACAGAGATCACATTTGAGAGTCTGTATGAAACAGAATAAAGTGACAGTGATTTCAAACGATCCACATAGGATAGATGCTGAAGACCTTGAATTTTCCTTGTGAGGAACTTATGTGGTTTCTCCAGTTGCTGCAGCTGCGTGGAAAAGTACATACCAAAAGGGGCATTGTACTCAATTATTGGCCTGATGAGGGAAGTAATGCCTTTACTTATGAGATAAGCGATATAGAATATCCTTCTTGCCACTGTAGAGACATGGTGATCAAAGATAAGATTGCTGTCAAGCTGTGTGCCCAAGTCTGTCTTCACTGAGTGCATACTTAGCGTGTTGCTATTGATGTGGTAGTTATCAGGAACATCGCTCTTACCGAAAGGGGTGATAACACATTTTTTTTAATTGACTTTAAGGCCATGACTCAGGAACCAATCATTTGTTTGTGAAAGACCCACTTGTAGAATGTTGACTTTATTTACGTTTACAGTATACATTTATTCAGGGACGGTTTACATTTTTTCAGGGATGGTATATGTTTATTCAGGGATGATATACGTTAATTCAGGGGTGATATACATTTATTCAGGGATGGTATACATTTATTCAGGGGTGGTATACGTTTATTCAGGGGTGGTATATATTTATTCAGGGATGGTATACGTTTATTCAGGGGTGGTATATGTTTATTCAAGGAAGGTATACGTTTATTCAGGGGTGGTATACGTTTATTCAGGAATGGTATATGTTTATTTAGGTGTGGTATACATTTATTCAGGGGTGGTATATGTTTATTCAGGGATGGTATACATTTATTCAGGGTGGTATATGTTTATTGCGGGATGGTTTATGTTTATTAAGAGGTGATATACGTTTATTCTTGGATGATATACATTTATTCAGGGGTGGTATACATTTATTCAGGGGTGGTATACATTTTTTGGGGGGTGGCATACAAGGTACAGTAGTATCTGTTTTGAATAACATCAGTTACTTGCGGCATGCCTCATATCAGCTGCAGAGTTTATTTTTATTTAGTTAGTATACTGGTTAGAAATTAAGCATAAGTAACCACTGCTGGTTTACTCACTGTTGCAGAGTTTCCAAGTAGAAACTACAAACTGAAGGAATCAAACACAAGACTGGAGTCTGAAGCTCATTAGTTCTTTGAGCCAACATGTATTTATTTGTTTTTCCTTATTTATGTATTTCTTTTTTTATTACTAGAGAATAGATGGAAAGTTCTGTAACATAATTTAAGTTGTTCTGTTTGCATGCAGGGTAAAAGATCAGGTAATACCTAAAGTTAATCCGAGGTATCTTTGCTCAGAAACATTTGGTATGGCAATGCCATTATTATTTAAGCATAATGTGGGGTAATCCATGCAATCTCTTCCTGGTGTCAAAGATCATAATTTATCAGAGGTCTGTTTTATTGGGTCAAGTTACAGAGTGCAGTAAAGCTGGTATAAAGTTTATGATGCAAATCAGAATTGTTTGCGCCAGATTTTAACAATATAATCTCAAGTTGGTCAGATGCTTTCTTAGACCATTTGTGAAGAGTGAATAAAGTTGTGGTCCTAGGACAGATCCCTGTGGGTCGTGATAATTAAATGTACCAGGCTGAGGGGGCATAGTGTTGTAATATACCCAAAAGGCTTTGTTTTCAAGGTTGGGTTGTAGTGTGTTATTGCCAAAGTTAAGTTTAGTCACATTGTGAAGCAACAGTGGATGGTTAACCATTCTGAGAGCTCTGGTCAGGTCAGGAAAGATACCTCCCAGAGTAAGAAGGCTGTAGCTGTCATTCATATTATTGACAATGTTGTATATAGGGCAGTCATGGTACTTAATGCTGTACAAAAGCCATACCACAGAGAAGATAATTGGTTTATGTGATTGAAGAGCTATTTGTAAATTAATTTTTCAAAGACCTTTGCAATAGGCCACAAGTTGCCTATTGATCTATAGTTACCCATTAGTGCACGGCAAGCTTACCCGCCTAGAAAAGATGATCATGCATGCTATGCCCCTTCACTGTTCCTCATCCCTGCCTACCTGCTAGTCAATTCACGTGAGTTGCATTTAGGGCACCATCCATCTCTGCTCCACATATCTAGGCTAGGAAAGAATAGATTTTCATGGCTCCTTTAAATTATGAAGCTCTTTTTCTCAAGTCATGTGATCCACAGAACTGGAATGTTATTAGTGTACATGGCAGTGTGCCTTTGTGGTGAAAACAGCCAGCAACATTTCTTGAAGTAGTTCAACAGTAAAACTCGACTGACTGGTAGAACTGGACCTTCTACCTCTTCAGTAGCTGCTTCATACACTGCAGATTGTCCAGCCAACTAACAATTGTACGGTATGATGGTACAAGAAGGATATGCAGCTTTTTTTGTTTTGTTTTTTAACACCATGGACTTTTTTATTAGCTTAATGTATTATGAACACCAAAATCATGCTTTGTAGTCCCTACAAGGGTCATGTTGAAGATGGTCCCACTCTAAATGTGAATACATGTGTACTCTGAACATGAAAATGTGTGCTAGCGCCCAAGGACACTCGCACACACAAAGGCATTGCACAAGCACACACTTGCTGCAGTTGTAAAATCATCCCTATACCAGTTTTTATTACTTATAAATCTATTCATTTAGTTGGGAGGACATAGTCCATTGGTTGGTACTGCTGCTTCAGAGGGTTTGGGTCTTCAATTCAATTCCTGAATGGGATGCCTTCTTTGTGAAGTATGTGCAGCCTCTCTAAGTCCACATCATACCTCTCAACATCTTATCTCAAGAATTCTGGACAAAAACATAAGTAATAGGAAGACAAGGGCCCAAAATCATGGACAGAATTTAAATGTTGTTCTTAGAAAGTTATAATAATAGGTTATTTAAAATGAAGTTTAGTGATTTACATACTCAATGCGTTAACAAAATGAAAAAAGTAGAACAAACAAAATACAAAACCAAGAATACCCGTTCACAAAATGGAAGAGTCCAACTGCCTCCAGGAAAAGAAAGTAGTTTGACTGAGTCACTCCTATTAGAAACGGACTGCAAAAACAAAACTTAGTATTTCCACACAGATGTTATATCTGAACAAATCCACAGTGACTTTGGCAAGTACAAATCACTATTTATTCATAAAAAATGATAAGCACTTTTGTTTTATACAAAAAGAAACTTTATCAAATAAAAGTGTCAGCACCAAAATTTCAGCTTTATATACACCCCTTAAAACTGTCACTCATTACAACAGCATACTAAGACACCCCATTCCATTCATGATTAAAAATGCCATAAACATTCTTTTTTTTACAGCAGCTTGGCATAAAATAAAATGTATACATATACACATATGTACATGTTTATGTTTAAAAATTTCCATATGTATTCATTCATATTCAAACAGTCAAGCAAGTCATCTGTCCAATGCTTTCAGTTTTAAAATACTAATAATTGAAACCTGCCCATTCAACCTGGCCAGCATATAGCATTTAAGTGTAGCTGCCAAATCAGTTCACGTCTTTCTAATAATAAAGAGCACGCTCCACCCCTTTCATTTAGCTGTAAAATTTCCAGTACTATAAATTTAAAACAATGTTCTTCATTTTCTGCACAGTGTTTTGACAGGGCATTTGTCTCTTTTTTAAGTTTAATATCTCTCAAATGTTCATTTATACGTGACAAGCTTCCTGTCAGTTTTACCTATATAAAAACATGCACAACAACAGCATAAGGCACAGTACACCACCCTCTCTGACAAACAAGAATATTTCCCTCACAGTTTCACCTTATACCCATTAATGGCTACTTCTTAAGCCTCTAATACTGATGAACAATATAAGCAAAAAACACACTTTTTCATAGAACCAATGTTCTGTGAAACCACCTGTTTCTCAAACACATTTTTTTCAGATTCTTCCCTTTCCTGTAAACAATAATAGATTTTTCAGTAATAAACTCCCTTAAATCTTTATCATATTTTAAGATTTTGCAAGTTTTTCATCAGTATATTATTTATTTGCCTATCATTAACACAGAATTCTTATACACCACATCAGTACTTTTATCATTACCAAAACTGCCCACAGGGACCAAATCCATGTCATCAGTGGACAGAATTCCCTCCAGGCCTATAAGGTTTACATCATTTTGATAAATTGGCACATCTCTTACAATGGGTACAAAATGTTCCCTTTCTCTTTTATTCAGGACCTATAGCATAATTTCATCTGTTAAGGAGCAGGGATAGCCACGCTTAAGAAACATACCTTTCAGAAGGTCACATTCGTCCAAGAAAAATTCCACAGTGGATAACATTTTTTCTGCCCTGACAAACTGACCATTCACCACAGTGCGCTTTTGCTTAAAGTGGTGTGCAGTAGAAAAATATAGTAAAATGTTTGAGTATGTTTCTTTTCTAAAAGACCTGGAAACAAATCTATTATTCAGTCTATCTTTTGATAGAAACACATCCAGGAATTTAATTTCTTCCTCACTTATTGCATGTGTAAATTTCAGAAAAGATGTTGTACTATTAATATAATCCAAAAATTGAGGAATTACTTCTTTAGGGCCATCCCAAATAAAAACTATGTCATCCAAAAATGTGTATAAAGATGACAGTATTAATGGAACCTTGAATTAAACAAAAACTTACGGTCCCAACATAACATTACAATATTTGCATATGCACCACCACATGGTGAACCCATAGCCACCCCTTCATGTTATATATAAAAATCTTTCTGAAATGTGATGTAGTTATTAAGCAGAACCCTCTCCAACAATTGTTCCAAAACATTAATTTGTATTTGTGGAACACCTTTATCAATTAAATACTCACAAAACCACTCAATTCCTATATCATTTGGAATCACAGAATATAAATCCTTGATATCCACCGTAATGAAAACAAATCAGTCTTGAACTGAATTCTGTTTATTTTGTTCAAGAATTCCCACGGGTCCTTACAAGTAGATGACTCCATCAGCAAATCCTTCAATTTAATATCAATAAATTTGGCTATGGGATACATGATAGACACTTTTCCATCTACCATTGGATGCATTGATGGCTGGTGGATATCTTTATGCAACTTAGGCAACCCAAAAATTGTTTGGATCCTAGGAAAAGGGACATCCAAAAAGTTAAATTCCTCAATGGAGATACTGCCCTCCATGAATAAACCCTTCAAGGCCCCTTTTATTGCCCTATAGGCTCCATTCAACTGATTTAAAAACTAAGCTTATATGTTTCAGTTGCTAAAATTACTTTTATCTGACCATTGTAACCCACCTTACTCATTATCACTGCCCCCCTTATCAGGTTTCATAATTCGTACAGATTTCTCACCACTAGGTCTTTTCAGTTCTAGCTTCTAAGCCTGAGCCATATTACTTTCTGTATACTTCCCATACATACCGATATTACGTATGTCAAGTTGGATCGGGGAGTTATAAGTGCTTGAAATACTAAATGGTTTTGTAATTGACCTCATATCCTGAAACAAAAAACTCAGATTGATTTTCCTCACAAAAAGACTCAAATCGATTAACACACTTGACAAATCCATTTTCTTACTAGGCACAAATTTGAGGCCCTTTGCAAATAAATTACCACAAACCTTATCAATTAGTACTGATGAGTAATAATACATTTTAAAGTCTTCCTCAGTATTTAAGGTGATTTTAATAGGTGGTAAGACATATCCATCATCCATAGCTGGTACTATCAACTCTAAAACCTGGCTCAGGTGTTCCCTCTCCTGGCCTTGAAACCCCCTCGATGGGGTGGATTGTTCTGCTAACGTATATTGGATTGAGGGACAGGGTAGCTCTGCCAGATATTCAGAATGCCTGGGAAGAGGGTGTCCCTCTGTCTCTAAAAAATCATCATCCGCCATACCAGTTACAGGTTCCCTCTCCTTATCATTTTCTCTAGATGTATTAGGCCCAGGAATATCATATCTGTTCCCCCATTCCTGTGAACAGGGGGCAGGGGATAGATGTATTAGGCCCAGGAATATCATATCTGTTCCCCCATTCCTGTGAACAGGGGGACAGGGGATAGATGTATTAGGCCCAGGAATATCATATCTGTTCCCCCATTCCTGTGAACAAAAGGGCAGGGGATAGATGTATTAGGCCCAGGAATATCATATCTGCTCCCCCATTCCTGTGAACAGGGGGACAGGGGATAGATGTATTAGGCCCAGGAATATCATATCTGTCCCCCCATTCCTGCGAACAGGGGGACAGGGAATAGATGTATTAGGCCCAGGAATATCGTATCTGTCCCCCCATTCCTGTGAACAGGGGGACAGGGGATAGATGTATTAGGCCCAGGAATATCATATCTGCTCCCCCATTCCTGTGAACAGGAGGGCAGGGGATAGATGTATTAGGCCCAGGAATATCATATCTGCTCCCCCATTCCTGTGAACAGGGGGGCAGGGGATAGATGTATTAGGCCCAGGAATATCATATCTGCTCCCCCATTCCTGTGAACAGGGGGACAGGGGATAGATGAGGCCCAGGAATATCATATCTGCTCCCCCATTCCTGTGAACAGGGGGTAGGGGATAGATATATTAGGCCCAGGAATATCATATCTGTTCCCCCATTCCTGTGAACAGGGGGACAGGGGATAGATGTATTAGGCCCAGGAATATCATATCTGTTCCCCCATTCCTGTGAACAGGGGGGCAGGGGATAGATGTATTAGGCCCAGGAATATCATATCTGCTCCCCCATTCCTGTGAGCAGGGGGACAGGGGATAGATGTATTAGGCCCAGGAATATCATATCTGCTCCCCCATTCCTGTGAACAGGGGGCAGGGGATAGATGTATTAGGCCCAGGAATATCATATCTGTTCCCCCATTCCTATGAACAGGGGGACAGGGGATAGATGTATTAGGCCCAGGAATATCATATCTGTTCCCCCATTCTTGTGAACAGGGGGACAGGGGATAGATGTATTAGGCCCAGGAATATCATATCTGCTCCCCTATTCTTGTGAACAGGGGGACAGTGGATAGATGTATTAGGCCCAGGAATATCATATCTGCTCCCCCATTCCTGTGATCAGGGGGGCAGGGGATAGATGTATTAGGCCCAGGAATATCGTATCTGTCCCCCCATTCCTGTTAACAAGGGGGCAGGGGATAGATGTATTAGGCCCAGGAATATCGTATCTGTCCCCCCATTCCTGTGAACAGGGGGTAGGGGATAGATATATTAGGCCCAGGAATATCATATCTGTTCCCCCATTCCTGTGAACAGGGGGACAGGGGATAGATGTATTAGGCCCAGGAATATCATATCTGTTCCCCCATTCCTGTGAACAGGGGGGCAGGGGATAGCTGTATTAGGCCCAGGAATATCATATCTGCTCCCCCATTCCTGTGAGCAGGGGGACAGGGGATAGATGTATTAGGCCCAGGAATATCATATCTGCTCCCCCATTCCTGTGAACAGGGGGCAGGGGATAGATGTATTAGGCCCAGGAATATCATATCTGTTCCCCCATTCCTGTGAACAGGGGGACAGGGGATAGATGTATTAGGCCCAGGAATATCATATCTGTTCCCCCATTCTTGTGAACAGGGGGACAGGGGATAGATGTATTAGGCCCAGGAATATCATATCTGCTCCCCTATTCTTGTGAACAGGGGGACAGTGGATAGATGTATTAGGCCCAGGAATATCATATCTGCTCCCCCATTCCTGTGAACAGGGGGGCAGGGGATAGATGTATTAGGCCCAGGAATATCGTATCTGTCCCCCCATTCCTGTTAACAAGGGGGCAGGGGATAGATGTATTAGGCCCAGGAATATCGTATCTGTCCCCCCATTCCTGTGAACAGGGGGACAGGGGAGAGATGTATTAGGCCCAGGAATATCATATCTGTCCCACCATTCCTGTGAACAGGGGGACAGGGGATAGATGTATTAGGCCCAGGAATATCATATCTGTTCCCCCATTCCTGTGAACAGGGGGGCAGGGGATAGATGTATTATGCCCAGGAATATCATATCTGTTCTCCCATTCCTGTGAACAGGGGGACAAGGGATAGATGTATTAGGCCCAGGAATATCATATCTGCTCCCCCATTCTTGTGAACAGGGGGAAAGGGGATAGATGTATTAGGCCCAGGAATATCTTATCTGTTCCCCCATTCCTGTGAACAGGGGGACAGGGGATAGATGTATTAGGCCCAGGAATATCATATCTGTTCCCCCATTCCTGTGAACAGGGGGGCAGGAGATAGATGTATTAGGCCCAGGAATATCATATCTGTTCCCCCATTCCTGTGAACAGGGGGACAGGGGATCGATGTATTAGTCCCAGGAATATCATAGGCTATAGGTTCATAGGTTCATACTAGGCTATCTGCCCTAGGGCATTTATAAGCCTAGCCAGAGTTGTGTGGCTTTCACCACCCCTTAGGTTGAAGAATACTATACCCATTAGTTTGCCGCGCCTCTGTCCAGCAGTGATACAGAGATGATCCCTGGGGTAAACCTACGATATCCCATCCACTGGTCAAGATTCCTCTTAAACAGAGCTAGCGAGGTGCTCTGTCTCACATGGACCGGGATTCTGTTCCACAGCATAGGGAGTCTCTGGGTGATGAATCTGTCCCTCCAGCACATCCTATTTATATCCGTGTTGAAGTTTAAGTCTCTTGCTCTTGTGGCTCTGGTGGATTTGGATTTTTTGAGGTGGAGCATGTCCATTAATTCCGGGTTGGACATGGCCTTGTATGTCAGGCACAGGTCACCTCTGTGCAGACGGTATGCGACTGAATAGAGCTGGAGTTTCTTCAGTCGGGCAGCATATGGCATATTTTTGAGCCCCTTTATCCTTTTGGTGAGGAACTTTTGGGGTCTTTCCAATTGCTGCAGGTGTCGGGTAAGATACATTCCGAATGGGGCATTGTACTCAATCATTGGTCTGATAAGTGAAGAGTACAGGGGAACAATGACCTCCCTTGATCTGGATGTGAATCCCTTCATAATCAGGTGGACAATGTAGAAGGTCCTCCTAACCACTTTGGCAATGTGAGTGCCAAAAGAAAGGTTACTGTCAACTTGGGTCCCCAGGTCCCTGATAACCTCTTCTGTGCTTAATGGATTGCCACCTATGTGGTAACTTGGGGTTACCTTGTTTTTACCAAAGGGTATGACTATACATTTTTTGGCGTTTAGCTTAAGGCCATGGCTCTGGCACCGGTTATCCGTTTCTATGAGACCTCTCTGAAGGATATCTGTGTCTGATGGATTTTCAACTATGGCGCCCAGTTTGCAGTCAGGATAGACTTTGTCAGCCACAATCCTCCTATGTTTGCCTGCACTTCTGAAAAGTAGATGCCGAACAAGAGGGGGCCCAGGACTGAGCCCTGTGGGACACCGCTTGTGACCGGCTTGGAGTCTGACATGGCACCAGCAACTCTAACCCTGTGGGTTCTGTCCTTGAGCCAGTTTGCAACCCATCTTGTGACATATGGGTTTACATTTAAACTGGTGAGCTTTTCTATGATACCTGAGTGGGGTATTGTGTCGAAAGCTTTTGCAAGGTCAAGGTAGGCTGTGTGAACTGCCTTACCCTCATCAATGGCCTTGGTGACTGTTTCAAAAAAGTCGACCAAGTTCAAGAGACATGATCTGCCCTTGACAAAGCCGAATTGGGTAGGATCCAATGTCTGTAGGTCCCCTATGTCTTTATTTATGAGTTCCATTATGATCCTCTCCATAGCTTTGCAGACCAGGCTTGTTAAGCTTATGGGGCGGTAATTACCAGGGTCTGCAGAAGCACCGCCTTTGTGGAGTGGGACCACAGTTGCCATATGCCACTCTTTGGGTACGTATCCTGTGGTAAGGCTAAGATTAAACAGCAGCCTTATGTGTGGGTTTAGTTCCTCATTGAGTTCGTGTAGCACACAGCCGGGGACACCATCCGGTCCCATTGATGCTGTGTTTTTAGCTTTAGAGAGAGCAGCTCTCACCTGGGCATTTGAGATGATTGGGAGGCTACACTCTGCTGGGATAGATATTTCTCCTTTTGGAGGGGGGGAGAAATTTTCACTGAACCTGTCTGCCAGTATGTTTGCAATGTCTGTGGGTTCAGTGATTTTTGTATCATTTTGGACTAATTCTGAGCATATCTGGGAGTTTCCACCCAGATTTCTAACATAGCTAAAGAAGGCCTTATGATTGTCTTTTGAGTCCTTGGCGATTTTTCTCTCAAAGTTGGCCTTGGATGATTTTATGAGTGATCGTAGTTTTTTACTAGTATTGATCAGAGATGTCTTCCCTGTCATTCTTGTGAACAGGGGGACAGGGGATAGATGTATTAGGCCCAGGAATATCATATCTGTTCCCCCATTCCTGTGAACAGGGGGGCAGGGGATAGATGTATTAGGCCCAGGAATATCATATCTGTTCCCCCATTCCTGTGAACAGGGGGCAGGGGATATATGCATTAGGCCCAGGAATATCATATCTGTTCCCCCATTCCTGTGAACAGGGGGCAGGGGATAGATGCATTAGGCCCAGGAATATCATATCTGTTCCCCCATTCCTGTGAACAGGGGGACAAGGGATAGATGCATTAGGCCCAGGAATATCATATCTGTTCCCCCATTCCTGTGAACAGGGGGCAGGGGATAGAAGTATTAGGCCCAGGAATATCATATCTGTTCCCCCATTCCTGTGAACAGGGGGGCAGGGGATAGATGTATTAGGCCCAGGAATGTCATATCTGTTCCCCCATTCCTGTGAACAGGGGGGCAGGGGATAGATATATTAGGCCCAGGAATATCATATCTGTTCCCCCATTCCTGTGAACAGGGGGGCAGGGGATAGATGTATTAGGCCCAGGAATATCATATCTGTTCCCCCATTCCTGTGAACAGGGGGACAGGGGATAGATGTATTAGGCCCAGGAATATCATATCTGTTCCCACATTCCTCTGAACAGGGGGATAGGGGATAGATGTATTAGGCCCAGGAATATCATATCTGTTCCCCCATTCCTGTCAACAGGGGGGCAGAGGATAAGCAATTTTCTCTTCATACGCATTCTGATCTTTCACTAATTTCTTTATTTTCCTGTTCATAATTACATTCAGTTGTTGTTCTATAATTTTAAACATACTGGTATACGCATATTCATTAGTTTTAAACTGAGACGTTTGCACACTCATATTATCCAGCTGGATCACACGACTCGTTTTAAACTGAGACGTTTGCACAGTCATATTATCCAGCTGGATCACATGACTCATTTTAAACTGTGACGTTTGCACACTCATATTATCCAGCTGGATCACACGACTCGTTTTAAACTGAGAAGTTTGCACACTCATATTATCCAGCTGGATCACACGACTAGTTTTAAACTGTGACGTTTGCACACTCATATTATCCAGCTGGATCACATGACTCGTTTTAAACTGAGACGTTTGCACAGTCATATTATCCAGCTGGATCACACAACTCGTTTTAAACTGAGATGTTTGCGCAGTCATAGTATCCAGTTGGATCACATGACTCGTTTTAAACTGAGACGTTTGCACAGTCTTGTTATCCAGCTGGATCACATGACTCATTTTAAACTGAGACGTTTGCACAGTCATATTATCCAGCTGGATCACACGACTCCTTTTAAACTGAGATGTTTGCGCAGTCATAGTATCCAGTTGGATCACATGACTCGTTTTAAACTGAGACGTTTGCACAGTCTTGTTATCCAGCTGGATCACATGACTCATTTTAAACTGAGACGTTTGCGCAGTCATATTATCCAGCTGGATCACATGATTCTTTTTAAACTGAGACGTTTGCACAGTCTTGTTATCCAGCTGGATCACATGACTCATTTTAAACTGAGACGTTTGCGCAGTCATATTATCCAGCTGGATCACACGACTCCTTTTAAACTGAGATGTTTGCACACTCATATTATCCAGCTGGATTACACGACTAGTTTTAAGCTGAGATGTTTGCGCAGTCATATTATCCAGCTGGACCACACGACTCATTTTAAACTGAGACGTTTGCGCAGTCATATCATCATCATCGTCAGTGCATCAATTAGTAACTCATTGTGTTTGACCACTAAGTCCTTATATTCAATCCTTTGTTTTTCAAATAACTCTAACAATTCTTTATGAAACAATGAATCTGCTAGTCAACCAGTAGGAAAGTGTCAAACGAGCAA
The DNA here is from genome assembly GCF_019279795.1 of Protopterus annectens. NCBI lineage: Eukaryota > Metazoa > Chordata > Ceratodontiformes > Protopteridae > Protopterus > Protopterus annectens. The sequence goes on from NC_056749.1 coordinate 110,893,784, forward strand.
ATCTTTGGGTACACTATTCAATCTAATACATTCCAAAAAATATACATTATCTGACTGCAATTGTTTTAATTTTTAACAGTAAATAATCTAGTTGAGAATGTTTGTCTGAGAAATCAGTAGCACGTTGTAGTATGTAGTAGTACGTTGATCATAGCCATTCACTTAACACAGGTACAGCATTTTGCTGGCCAATTCTTTCAGTTAATAATCTATTCTGGTCACTTAGAGGTATAGCATTTTGCTGACCAATTATTTCAGTTAGTCTATTCTGGTCACAGGTATAGCATTTTGCTGGTCAGTTCTTTCAGTTAATAGTATATTCTGGTCACTTAACACAGGTACAGTATTTTGCTGACCAGTTCTTTCAGTTAATAGTCTGTTCTGGTCACTTAACACAGATAAAGCATTTTGCTGATCAATTCTTTCAGTTAATACTCTGTTCTGGTCACTTAATACAGGTACAGCATTTTGCTAAGCAGTTCTTTCAGTTAATGCTCTGTTCTGCTCACTTAACACAGGTATAGCATTTTGCTGACCGATTCTTTCAGTTAATGCTCTGTTTTCGTCACTTAACACAAGTACAACATTTTGCTGACCAGTTCTTTCAGTTAATAGTCTATTCTGGTCTCTTAACACAGGTACAGCATTTTGCTGACCAATTCTTTCAATTAATAGTCTATTCTGGTCTCTTAATACAAGTACAGCATTTTGCTGACCAGTTCTTTCAGATAATCCTCTGTTCTGGTCACTTAACACAAGTACAGTATTTTGCTGACCAGTTCTTTCATTTAGTAGTCTATTCTGGTCACTTAACACAGGTATAGCATTTTGCTGGCCAGCTCTTTCAGTTAATAGTCTGTTCTGGTCACTTAACACAGGTATAGCATTTTTCTGGCCAGTTCTTTCGGTTAATAGTCTATTCTGGTCACTTAACACAGATAGAGCATTTTCCTGACCAATTCTTTCAGTTAATAGTCTGTTCTGGTCACTTAACACAGGTATAGCATTTTTCTGGCCAGTTCTTTCGGTTAATAGTCTGTTCTGGTCACTTAACACAGATAAAGCATTTTGGTGACCAGTTCTTTCAGTTAATACTCTGTTCTGGTCACTTAATACAGGTACAGCATTTTGCTAAGCAGTTCTTTCAGTTAATGCTCTGTTCTGCTCACTTAACACAGGTACAGCATTTTGTGGACTAATTGTTTCAGTTAATAGTCTGTTCTGATCACTTAACACAGGTAAAGCATTTTGGTGACCAATTCTTTCAGTTAATACTCTGTTCTGGTCACTTAACACAGGTACAGCATTTTGCTGACCAATTATTTCAGTTAATATTCTGTTCTGGTCACTTAACACAGGTATAGCATTTTGCTGGCCAGTTCTTTCAGTTAATAGTCTATTCTGGTCACTTACAGGTAGAGCAATTTGCTGACCAATTCTTTCAGTTAATGCTCTGTTCTGCTCACTTAACACAGGTACAGCATTTTGTGGACTAATTGTTTCAGTTAATAGTATATTCTGGTCACTTAACACAGGTATAGCATTTTGCTGACCAATTCTTTCAGTTAGTCTATTCTAGTCACTTAACACAAGTACAAGATTTTGCTGACCAATTCTTTCAGTTAATATTCTCTTCTGGTCACTTAACACAGGTACAGCATTTTGCTGACCAATTATTTCAATTAATATTCTGTTCTGGTCACTTAACACAGGTATAGCATTTTGCTGGCCAGTTCTTTCAGTTAATAGTCTATTCTGGTCACTTACAGGTAGAGCAATTTGCTGACCAATTCTTTCAGTTAATACTCTGTTCTGGTCACTTAACAGGTACAGCATTTTGCTGGCCAATTCTTTCAGTTAACAGTCTGTTCTGGTCGCTTAACACAGGTACAACATTTTGCTGACCAATTCTTTCAGATAATCCTCTGTTCTGGTCAACTAACACAGGTATAACATTTTGTTGACCAGTTATTTCAGTTAATACTCTGTTCTGGTCACTGAACACAGGTACAGCATTTTGCTAACCAATTGTTTCAGTTAATACTCTGTTCTGGTCATTTAACACAGGTACAGTATTTTGTTGACCAGTTGTTTCGGTTAATAGTCTGTTCTGGTCACTTAACACAGGTACAACATTTTGCTGACAAATTCTTTCAGATAATCCTCTGTTCTGGTCACTTAACACAGGTATAGCATTTTGCTGACCAGTTATTTCAGTTAATAGTCTGTTCTGATCACTTAACACAGGTACAGTATTTTGCTGACCAGTTCTTTCATTTAATACTCTGTTCTGGTCACTTAACACAGGTACAGCATTTTGTGGACTAATTGTTTCAGTTAATAGTCTGTTCTGATCACTTAACACAGGTACAGCATTTTGCTGACCAATTCTTTCAGTTAATACTCTGTTCTGGTCACTTAACACAGGTACAGCACTTTGCTTTCAGCTAATAGTCTGTTCTGTTCATTACTCACCTGCTCACAACTCAAGGGTAGTATATTTGCCAGATGTCTGTGCAACTCTGAATTACTCACATTCATTTGTGAAGTAACAATCCTGTTCACTTCATTACAGTTCTGTGATACCAAACAACCACTTTCAGCTGAAATAGAGGGGTGTATGCTTTACTCAATCCTTCCTAGTCACTGGGATAATAGCTGAATCAACAAAGTCAAATCACCAATTGAATTTCCCAAATCCTGTGAAAATAAATTGTGGGACCCCTCCACAAGCGATAATTTCCTGGAGGCACCTGGACTCTTCCATTTTGTGAACGCGTGCTCTTGATTTAGTATTTTGTTTGTTCTACTTAATTAATTTTGTTGGTGGATATGGCGATCGATTCAAAAAAAAAATTTTTTTAAAGCGTGAAAACTTCTGATTTCACAGTTTTGCAGGGGGGCAAGCTCCCCCACACCTTCTGGTACTTAAATATACCAACTCCCAAGATCTCACTACAGTGAAGAGAATGGTAAAGTTCCCATTCCACACTGTATGGCGATCTCCATTCACAAAGAACTTCGATCTGGTCTTCGATGATCAGAGGTTCAATGTTCCAAAATTTCGATCCTATGAAGGGGATCCATATATAAATATAGGGTCTATATTACAAGATTGAAGCTTTAATTAATCGAATAACTAAAGCTCGATCTTGTAATATCGAAACCATAAAATGTCGAGGCCGATTCAACCCAGGGAAGTGCTTCCCTCGGCCGTTATGTGGATTATGCCCTTTTCTCCAATTTGGAGCGATCTCTGAGTTGGTATATTTAGTTGGGGGGCACAGCCAGGGCAAAGCCCTCCACTTGATTTTGAGTCTAAAGTTTTTGTTTTGTTTTTTTTGAAGCAGCCAAGGGAAGTGTTTCCCTGGGTTGAAATGGCTGTTTGACATTTTCCGGTTTCAATATTACAAGATCGAGCTTTAGTTAATCAATTAACTAAAGCTTCAATGTTATAATATAGACACAAATATGTATACTGTATGTATATTATATATAATATATATATATATATATATATATATATATATATACACACACACACACACACACACACACACACACACACACAAACACAACTGTTCTGTTCTATTTCTCAATTGGTTACTTCTCCATTTGTTTTGTCAGGTAAGGTTCACTTAGCACACTGCCTCCTTTCAGGCATACTTTTTTATTTTATTTTATTTTGTTTTACATGTGTTTACTGGGGAAAGTCCAACTGGACACAGGTCCATTTTCAGCAGAGGCCCTGGGAGAAAAGCTCCAATAAAGTACATTACAGTGGTAACAAATTAACAAGCTATAATTACAAAATACACAAGCCTTCTATTAACTAGTAGTGACATTATTAATATAGCAGAAGTTCATTTTACAGTGTTTAATACAGTGGGTATCAAGGTGTTACTTTGGTGTAGTTAAGTGATTTAATCAGAAATGCACAATGAATAACGTGAAATTCTGAAATTCAGGTAATCAGACTTAGATCAACAGCATGAAGATTTTGCAACTTATGGCCATTGAGAGTTAAAGAGAATGATACAGATGTACACCAAGAACTAAGTTTCCCTCACCACTAAGCAGTTTGTGGAATCCCCAATAGTAAGTCCATTGTGATAATGACATTATTTTGCCACTATCAAGTGGTGATGATAAATCCCCCTATTATGTGTCACCCTAATATGCACTTTCAATTGGTGATGGTAATAGCCCTCATTTATGTGTCACCTGGCCATGCACTTTCAAGTGGTGATGATAAATCCCCCTATTATGTGTCACCCTAATATGCACTTTCAATTGGTGATGGTAATATCCCTCATTTATGTGTCACCTGGCCATGCACTTTCAAGTGGTGATGGTAATAATCCCCATATCTTGGCATGCACTTGCTTAATTCGGTAAGATCAGAATGCTGCAATGTATTCTGAGACTGGTATCACCAAGAAGAATAAGCTGCAATACAACTTTGCCAGCAAGATATGAACTGAGGTCGTGGAGGGTGAAGCAGTAAATATGTTAAAATCCTTTACCTGGCCACAAATCACCTCCCTTTTCAAGGCTTCTGCTCTAGTCCATGAGGACTGCATCTGTCTTAGACCATTACCATCTCATACAGTCTGGAAATGCTATCATGTAATGCACAGTTTCTTGTTGCAGTGAGATGGGGCATGTTTGTTTTGATATAATTTCCACTACAAAGAGCAAAAGTGACATGTAGGTATGGATAGTATTTTTGAGGACACATGGAAAGGAAATTATGTTATAGAGGATGGATGCACAGAAACGGGCAGTGAAAGTAAAGGTGGTTTTAAATGATTACTTCTCTTTACATATCCACAGAAGGACACAATGTACTGCATTTAACTAACTCAAATACTTTGGATAAAAGACTAATATTATTCCTTTCATAAACAGAAGTCTTAAACAAACTAAAGGCAGGTAATTCAAGAATCAGGAAAGTACCAAAGTGTCAATAGGCTACAAGAATAAAGAAAGTCTCAGAACTTTTTAGACTCCATTGAGGCACAAGTACAAAGACAATAAGGATCTTCAATAGGGATATCATCTCAAGTGCCTACCATTCGTACTACTCAACACGTGTCCATATGTATGCATCAGTTACAGTTTTTGGGCCTACTGTACATAGGGACTATTTCCTGCATATCTGCATGTAAAGTCTCATTTGTATTGTGTGATCTAAATGTATGATAGCACTGTACAGAAATGTGCAAAGGTTGGATGCTTTAATGTATGTTGGTCTGCATACAATCACCAGTCTGCAGGCAGCCATCAGCCTTCGTCTTAGAACATGCGAGAACAATTGTACTAAAACAGTGCTATAACAAAACAGCAAAGTTCACAGCAAATTTACCATACAGATCATACCATTGTTTAGTCCTAAAATATCTCCTCTGGCTAGATCTCCTTCACTGCTTGTCTTATTCACGACTTAGTATGACATATACTCTAATCTACAGCCCTAAAAATGCCCAAACTTAAACTTAGACAGTATTCTTAGTATATTTTAAATAGAACTCTGCAGTCAAGTGATAACAACTTACTAAGTGTGACCAAATCAACAAACCCAGCAGAAGACTCACTATTCTCATTTCATGTCTCAAAAATTTGAAATGACATTTTATTCCCTGGAAGAGTAGACTCTTCACACAGATCCTTTAAAAAACTCCTAAAATGCATCTCATGGAAAACTGGACTTGTTCATGCTTCACCCCTAGCTAAAATACTACTACTTCTGACTTAATCCTTTCTTTTCATCCCAGCTGACATTCGGTACTTTCTCCTCACTACTTCACCGTCTCCTCTGGCTATTTATTGACATACTTCTACCTCCTTACTATTTGTGTTCTGTACTCTCTCTCAGTCCATTATGTAAAATCTATTCCTATTCATATTGTTACATTTTTGCTTAATTTATATTGCTCATACGTATTTGTAACATGTTCATTTTTTAGCTTATTTTTATGTTGTACAAATGTTTGAAAATTATATTGTTAAATCTTGTTTATTGTTTTGTGTAAATTCAAGTGGGGCTTTAAACTCTGGGCCACAGCTGAAAAGAGGCTCTGCCCAGTCAGATCATTGCTGTAAATCAATAAATGAATAAATACTTGTACTAAGTTGTATGATTAGATAGTGCCTTATATCACACTGCTGTACACTGCATGAACACTGAGTACTAGGAATGGATAGTACCGTATACCTCACTGTTGTGAATTGCGGTAGTACTGTGGAGTAGGAGTGCAGAGCATACTATACCACACTGCTGCGAATTGTTCTAATACTGTGGAGTAAGAATGGACAGCACACTACAGCACATTGCTGTGACTTGTACTAATAGTGTGGAGTAGGACTAGACTGTACCCTATACCACACAGCACACTACAGCACATTGCTGTGACTTGTACTAATAGTGTGGAGTAGGACTAGACTGTACCCTATACCACACAGCACACTACAGCACATTGTTGTGACTTGTACTAATAGTGTGGAGTAGGACTAGACTGTACCCTATACCACACAGCACACTACAGCACATTGCTGTGACTTGTACTAATAGTGTGGAGTAGGACTAGACTGTACCCTATACCACACAGCACACTACAGCACATTGCTGTGAATTGTACTAATAGTGTGGAGTAGGACTAGACTGTACCCTATACCACACAGCACACTACAGCACATTGCTGTGACTTGTACTAATAGTGTGGAGTAGGACTAGACTGTACCCTATACCACACAGCACACTACAGCACATTGCTGTGACTTGTACTAATAGTGTGGAGTAGGACTAGACTGTACCCTGTACCACACAGCACACTACAGCACATTGCTGTGACTTGTACTAATAGTGTGGAGTAGGACTAGACTGTACCCTATACCACACAGCACACTACAGCACATTGTTGTGACTTGTACTAATAGTGTGGAGTAGGACTAGACTGTACCCTATACCACACAGCACACTACAGCACATTGCTGTGACTTGTACTAATAGTGTGGAGTAGGACTAGACTGTACCCTATACCACACAGCACACTACAGCACATTGCTGTGACTTGTACTAATAGTGTGGAGTAGGACTAGACTGTACCCTATACCACACAGCACACTACAGCACATTGCTGTGACTTGTACTAATAGTGTGGAGTAGGACTATACTGTACCCTATACCACACAGCACACTACAGCACATTGCTGTGACTTGTACTAATAGTGTGGAGTAGGACTAGACTGTACCCTATACCACACAGCACACTACAGCACATTGCTGTGACTTGTACTAATAGTGTGGAGTAGGACTAGACTGTACCCTATACCACACAGCACACTACAGCACATTGCTGTGACTTGTACTAATAGTGTGGAGTAGGACTAGACTGTACCCTATACCACACAGCACACTACACCACATTGCTGTGACTTGTACTAATAGTGTGGAGTAGGACTAGACTGTACCCTATACCACACAGCACACTACAGCACATTGCTGTGAATTGTACTAATAGTGTGGAGTAGGACTAGACTGTACCCTATACCACACAGCACACTACAGCACATTGCTGTGACTTGTACTAATAGTGTGGAGTAGGACTAGACTGTACCCTATACCACACAGCACACTACAGCACATTGCTGTGACTTGTACTAATAGTGTGGAGTAGGACTAGACTGTACCCTATACCACACAGCACACTACACCACATTGCTGTGACTTGTACTAATAGTGTGGAGTAGGACTAGACTGTACCCTATACCACACAGCACACTACAGCACATTGCTGTGAATTGTACTAATAGTGTGGAGTAGGACTAGACTGTACCCTATACCACACAGCACACTACAGCACATTGCTGTGACTTGTACTAATAGTGTGGAGTAGGACTAGACTGTACCCTATACCACACTGCTGTGAATTGCACTAATATTGTGGAGTAAGAATGGATAGTACCCAGACCACACTGCTGTGAACTGTAATAATACTGGACTAGATAGTACACTATACCACATTGCTGTGAATTGCACTAATACTGTGGAATAGAAATAAATAGTGCCCTACACCACACTGCTGTGAACTATACTAATACTATGGAGTAGAAATGGATAGTACCCTATACCACACTGCTGTGATTTGGGCTAATACTGTGCAGCAGGAATGGCTAGTACCCTATAAAACTGCTACACAAAGTGTGGTCCATGGTCCAATGCCAATCCATAAACTGTTTGTTGCCAGTCCTTGGGACATTAATCTATTTCATTAAAGTTAAGAAATGTAGTATTTCTTTACTTAAAGAGAGAACATATTAGTGGCCTATTGAGCCCCTTAGCCAGAATTCCAATGCCAGATTAGGGAGGTGATTGGCTAATTTGTGCAGTTACCCAATCAAATTGGCAGTTTTCTCTTCTATTCATTGGCTGGCTTGAGAAGCAGACACTAGGGCATATGGCAAGCTTTTGCTATTATCATTCGTGGATTTATGTGGAGGAGTTAAGGACTTCAAAATTGCAACTTTGTTTCTTTCTGGCAATTTGTTAAGGACTGCAGTTCTCAATAATTACAGACATTTCAGTTTTGGACTTTATATCCTTCAGAAAATACAACGTAAAACTTGTTTTTCTTGCAACTTACTAGTGCAAACAAATTTTTAAACTAAGAGGTTGAGAGGGTTTTGTAGTGGATAGCCCTGTATGGTTCTGACAGTGGCAAAATGAAATATGATTTGGGATCATTAGTTATGCATTTATTTGATCGCAAGCAGATATCTGAGGTGCATAAAGCCATACAAGTAGCTGTAATTGGTGATCTGTTGCACAGGGGGCATTGCTCTTAAAAGTATTTCATCTTGTCTCATGTTTTGGTGTGTTCCTCAAAAAAATTGTGGTTTTCTAGCAAATTGTTGTGGATTGTAGTCACTAAATAATGACACGTGAGTTTTATGCTTAGTATTATTCGGAAGGGGATGTGTCATGTGAATAAATACAGTTTTGGCGAACACAAAAAGAGCAAGTCATGTTTGCTGAAACATTTTTTGCTGATAGTGGAGTTTGCTTTTTACTCTAATGTTGTGCAGCCTCAGAGTTGGTATATATAATTTGAGGGGGTATGGACTCTTCCCCCTACATGGGGGGTGGAGGGGTTCTTCCCCTGAAATAAAATGTGTAATGTTCGCCAAAAGTAGTTTTGCTGAACAGTTTCCGGTTTGTTTTCTTTCACTGAAATTGCCTTTTGCAACTCAACATGAATCCCATTCAGAAAATACTTGCAAATGTAAAACTTGTCATTCTGGCAACTTTCTGTATGTGTAAGCGTGATATTTAAAATCAGTCGCTCATTTGGGTCTTTATAGATTATTTGGGGGGTCGGCGTGAAGAGATAAGGTGTTTATATGTATGACAGCAACAACTTTAAGTATACAATTGTGACTGTTTGGTGCAGTGGTAGCGTTGTTGCCTCACAGCAAGAGGTTCTCCCGTTCGATTCTTGGCTGGAGTGCGGGGAGTGCCTTCTGTGTGGAGTCTGCATGTCCTCCCCGCGGTTGGGTGGGCATTCGAAAGACATGCGTAAATGGGCGTGCCTTCGTTGAAGGTTGAACGTCGAGCTGGCACCTCGGCGCTCGTGAAAATCTACTGCCAATCATTAGCGGACTGGAGTTCCGCTGTGGCGACCCCTAACAACAACAACAACTACTCCCCATCTCACACCAGAGCAGGGCAGAAGAAGTAGAAGTAATATTTCCAGATAGGCTTGTTTGTATTCTTGTAAGCATCTGTCACCTCTGTGCATTGAGAAATACTGTTTTTGTCAGCTTTGAACATTAAATCTTGGACAAAACTTATTTTTTCCTTGAAAGAAAATAAGACAGAATTTCTTTCCTTAGTCAAAGTTTTTGTAAAGGCCATCATTTGATCATGATCGGATAACAGTTCTAATATGGAGCTCAGAATATGTAGAATCCCAATTGCTTTTGCTAGCCTAGCAGCTCCCATACCTCAGCTTTTAATTTGGTTATTTCTGTAGATTCTTGGCCAGTCTTAGTGTTCAGTTTAAGACAAGGTATGGAAGCACAAGAAAACTCGTCCAGGTGGTGTGGGTTCTACATTGTATATCTTTAAATGTGTTTCAGTTGTTATATGTTAGCACTGATCCATGATGGAATGGAAATAAAAACAACTGGTCCTTCACCACTGATAGTTTGAGAAGTTTTACCCTATTCACAGGTTCATAGGTTCATAGGTAGGTACTCAGCTATCGGCCCAAGGGCCTATGTAAGCCTAGCCAGCAAGGTTCCATAGCTTACGCCACCCAAGAAAGTTATTCATTCGTTCTTTCTGCTGCACTTTGAGTATCAGCTGACATGGAAAAGTTCTGTTACTCAACTACACATCCTTCAGCACAAAATCAGATGACTTTCCTCCCAAACTAAGGTTAGTGCACAGATCTCTGAAAATGGCCTGCATTTAATAACTTTGCACTTGGCAATCAGAATCTATTGCAATTCATAACCATTTCCTAAAGGGATAATCGTCTATTTCAGTTGGGCTGGGATAAAGGCCATACCAGACTGATTCTTACGCTGAAAGTGGTCCATTATCTTAATCATGACCCTCCACTCCTGCCTTATTACTATCATGAAATAGGCTATTCTTCTTTGTAAATATTACACATTTTATGCAGACAACAAAGTGTGGCGACCCCTAACTGGGAAAAGCCGAAGAGACAAACAACAACACAGTGGATCCTACTAAATTATTAAGTGCCCCGGGTAAGATTTTTTTTTGATCAGTCAGGCTCCAGCATGTTTTATCCATTTCATAATAACACTGCATCATTTCTTATGTCACAGACTGATACCAAATACTGTTTGCCTTTAAATAAGAAGACGTTGCCATAGAACCTGCAGTGCAAAGTATTAGGTAACATTCCTTTGTGTTGCAGTAGGGAGCAGTAATTCCTCCTTCCTTCACTTCAGGGTATGCAATCGAACACTATGTCTTCTGTGCATTGCGCAGGCTAATATTTCTTCTATGACACACACACACTTATTAAGCAGACTTTGCAGTTATGTTTGTAATAGTTGCAGAGGTGTGCCAGACCATCAAAGCTGCTGTGTGTGTGAAAATTTTGAAATGCCAGTTAACATTGTTGAACTTAAAGGCACACAGCCATTTCTTTAAATACCAGCCCTTGCTAAATTTTTCATGTAGATGTCTTAAGAAAAATAAAATGCTCCGCACATTACATGCTTTTGTTTTAATGCTTGAAATTTTATCCTAGAAAAATGTCAGATGATTTTTAACAGGAAACGGTCATTCTGCTACATTTATTATAAAAGTGTAAGATGTCATGACACAATAATGGGTGTCCAGAAGGAAGAGCCGTGTAATCAGTCACCCAGCTATGAGCTAATTTGTGTTAGTATACAGTTACTGAATAACAGCTAATGAGGCTGCAACCACTGAAAAACATTCAATTTTTGTATCAAAACAATTAGTATTTTAAAAAGGTGATGAAATGCCTTTCACAGAAATGACTGAGCTGTTTATAACACAGTCTGGACTTCTTAAATATGATCCTGTGTTCCTGTGTACTGACTACATGTTATTGTTTAATTTCTCCAAGTTCTTAAGATTTTTAATACTTGACAGGAATGGACCCCTTTCCTAAGTAAGGACATAGTTAATGTTCATGAAATCAGTTTTGCTTCATTCCTTCCTATTTGAAAAAGTGATCGTCCCAGCACCTGCAATGTTCTAAGGATAACTTCCGTCTGTAGCTCATACGGAGTTACCTGTATAGTAACGTACAAACTCAGAACCAAGAGCAAGTATAACACCAACTACAGTTAAAATAAGACTTGCTGTAGTGCACAAACGACAAACTGCCACATATCCAGGCAAAACTTTTATTAACAAAATTTAGCGCTTTCACTCCTTATATTTTGGAACTTCTGAAGAACAAAATACTTCAATAAAGAACTAATGATATAATTTATTTATTTATTTACATTTGTTAACCAGGTAGTGTCCAACTGAGCAAGTAGCCCATTTTCAGCCAAGGGGAGGAAAGCTCCAGTACAGTTACAATTAGTTAACATTCCAAGATATGAAAATGAAAATTAGCAAAAATATGCAATTAATAAAAATACATAGGAGAGGAAATACAATGCAATCATATACTCCAGTACTAGTGAAAAGTGCAATTAGCAATATCCATATGAACATATATGTAAATGTAGTACAGAAATAAACAGATTCGAACAGAGTATATGTAAGTCAGTTTGAAAAAAAATGAAGTATAAGCACTAGATGCTAAAGGCCCTGCAGAGAGGTATGTGAGAGGGGAGATTGTGAAGTGATAGGAGAAAGAAACTAGCCAGGAGCAATACCGGGGCAGAGCTATTTGCTATTAAGATAATCATTTAGGCTTTTTTTAGATGAGGATGCATTGGGATCATTTTTAATGTGTTTGGTAAGAGTATTCCAGTCCTAGCTGTAGACAATTTGCTCTGTAATCACCTACCTATGGACATTTACTGGGCCTCTATTAAGTCCATAATTAGAGGTACCTTTATAAATAAAGCTAAATATTATAAAAAAAAACTCCAGAAGGAAGCCAATCTTAAAATCAAATCATTAAGCTTGAATCCCAACTTCAGTCGTCCTTTAATCAAGAAACTGAAACTCAAGTAACACAACTCCAACAAAAGCTGTATGATCTCAATGCTGAAAACCTAACATACCAAGAAATTAAAACTTTAGCAAATTACTCTGAATGGGCTCACATGCCATCTAAAGTCCTGGTGAGGCTTATTAACCAAAACAAACCCTCCCCGAATATAACAGAACTTATCTACTAAGATAAATTCTATCACACTACTCAAGATATCATACATATCTTTGAAAGTATATATACAAAATCCTACAGTTCATCAAACCTCCCTCATAATAAACAGGACCTAGATGCCTTCTTAAACCAATTACATTTTCCCAAAATCAGTCCAGATGAGCTAAGGACCTCTCTTGATCTAGATGTGAAACCTTTCGTGATGAACACAAAATGTTATCCTCCCCAATCTCCCAGCAAGAAATTATTATGACAATTAACAAACTCAAACCCAACAAATCAGCAGGTCCATATGGTCTTACAGCCAAATTCTACAAAGCTTTCCCACAAAATTCATCTCTCTTTCTTCTCCATCTATTCAATCACATTACTTCCAATAGTGTAAATGATATACATCTAAACGCATCCGAGATGATTCTCATACCTAAACCAAACTCTGACCTCAAAACCCCCCTGAACTATAGACCTATAGCCCTAATAAATCTGGACAAAATGATAAGTTTTAACAATTGGCTAAAGTATTGGTGTCATTCAAAGGGGATCCAGTGTCTGTCAGCCTGGCATGACATGCTCGACAAGCCATGTTGCTTCGGTAGGGATGGCTTGCACCTGTCACCCCTGGGCTTTCGAATACTAGCCAAGGCTCTTGCCACCCCATAGTGACTTTTTTAGGCAAGGCTCAAAAGACAAACCCACCTCCATAGACAATACAAGGAAAAAGAAACTAAGGGTAATGCTGCTCAATGCCAGAAGTGTAAACCTCAAAATGCACGCATTCGAGACCCTCCTCAGTATGGAGAACATTGATGTCTGTGCAGTAACAGAAACCTGGTTCAAGGCTCCCGAAAGCACCCCAGCACTACCAGGTTATACTTCATACCATGCCTTTCGGCCACAAAACTCGGACCGAACCACAAAAGGAGGGGAGTATCCATATACATCAAAAATACCCACACCTCCAGGTTAGTAGCACTGCACGAAGCAACGGAAACCATCCATGTGCAACTAACAGTGGACAAAACTGCCTTTCAGTTTATAGTCTGCTACAGACCACCCTCCCAAACTCAGGTACCCCACTCGGCTTTCCTGAGAACACTGGAGAACAGGAAGGTCTCTCTAAGCACCATTATATTGGGTGACTTCAACTACCCAAACATTGACTGGGTAAACTACTCAAGCCCACACACCCTCGCCCAACGGTTCCTAGAATTTATAAACTCAAATGCTATGGAACAACTGGTCACCACCCCCACAAGAGGGGAAAACATATTGGACCTGGTCATCACAAACATAGGGACTCTATGTTCCACACCAGAGGTATACCCCTCACTGCTAAGGTCAGACCACAAATTAATCTCACTGGACATCCATATCCCGTCCCCACCCCCAACCAAGGTAACCACGGTGAAGAACTTCTCAAAAGCAAACTTCACACTTCTCAAAACTGAGGTGGTATCCTTCAAAGCCCCTGGACCAGTGGAAAATACGGCTCAAACCGCAGAATCCTTTACAAACGCATTCTATGGGCACCTACAGGAATGTATGGATCATGCTATCCCAAATAAAATCAAGACTCACTCCTCCAAAGGCAGGAGACCTGTCTGGTGGACCCCAGCCATAAATAAGCTATACAACAAAAGGAGGAAGCTACTACATGATAGAGCAAAATCCCAAAAAGGGAAGGCATCTCTGATCAGTACTAGCAAGAAGCTACGATCCCTCATAAAATCATCTAAGGCCAGCTTCGAAAGAAAAATTGCACAAGATACTAAAGACAATCACAAGGCCTTCTTTAGTTATGTCAGGAACCTGGGCGGCAACTCCTAGATATGCTCTGAGTTAGAGCAAAATGACAAAAAATACACTGAACCCACAGACATTGCCAACATCCTGGCAGACAGGTTCAGTGCAAACTTCTCCCCCCCCCCCCCAAAAGAGCAAATCTCCATCCCAACAGAGTGTAGCCTCCCAGACATCACAGATGAACAGGTGAGAGCTGCCCTCTCCAAAGCAAAAAACACAGCATCAATGGGACCGGACGGTGTCCCAGGCTGCGTCTTGCATGAGCTACAAGATGAACTTAACCCTCACATTAAGTTACTGTTCAAACTCAGCCTTACTACAGGATATGTACCCATGGAATGGCGTACAGCAACAGTGGTCCCGATCCACAAGGGAGGTGCCATAACAGACCCTGGAAACTATTGCCCTATAAGCCTGACTAGCCTGGTCTGCAAAGTTATGGAGCGTATCATCATGGAACTCATAAACAATGATATCGGGAACCTTCAGACACTGGATCCTACCCAATTTGGCTTTGTTAAAGGCATATCTTGCCTCTTGAACCTGTTCGGCTTCTTTGAGACAGTCACTAGGGCCATAGACGAAGGGAAGGTAGTCCACACAGCCTACCTGGACCTCGCAAAAGCCTTCGACACAATACCCCACTCAGGCATCATAAATAAGCTCACTAGCTTAAATATCAACCCCTATATCACAAGATGGGTTGCGAACTGGCTCAGGGATAGAACCCACATGGTCAGAATTGCAGGTGCCTTGTCAGACTCTAAACCAGTCACAAGTGGCATCCCACAAGTTTCAGTCCTGGTACCTCTCTTGTTCGGTATTTATTTCTGTGAGGTACAGGCAAACACGGGAGGACTATGGCTGACCAAGTTCGCAGATGACTGCAAACTGGGTGCCATAATAGATTCTCTGGCTGACACAAGCATCCTCCAAAAGGGTCTCACAGAGACGGATAACTGGTGCCAAAGCCATGGCCTGAAGCTTAATGCTAAAAAATGCATAGTCATCCCCTTTGGGAAAAACAAAGTGCCCACAGATTACCACACAGGAGGTAATCCATTAAGTACGGAGGAAGTAATTAGGGATTTGGGGACCCAAGTAGATGGTAATCTCTCCTTTGACAATCACATTGCCAAAGTGATTAGAAAGACCTTCTATATAGCCCACCTCATCACGAAAGGTTTCACATCTAGATCAAGAGAGGTCTTTGTGCCACTCTATTCATCACTCATCAGGCCCATAATTGAATACAATGCCCCATGTGGGATGTACCTTACCCGACACCTGCAGCAACTGGAAAGACCCCAAAAGTACCTCACCAAGAGGATCAAGGGACTCAAACAGATGCCCTATGCAGTTAGGCTAAAGAAACTCCAGCTCTACTCAGTTGCTTACCGCCTACTCAGAGGCGATCTGTGCCTGACATATAAAGCCATGTCCAACCCTGAATTAATGGGCATGTTTCACCTCAAGAAATCCAAATTCCCTTAGAGCTACACGTTACAGAGATTTAAACCTCAGCACAGAAATAAATAGGACATGCTGGAAGGACAGATTCATATCCCAGAGACTCCCTTCACTCTGGAACAAAATCCCAGTCCAAGTTAGGCAGAGCCCTTCACTGACCCTGTTCAAGAGAAATCTTGATGAGTGGATGGGAGATCATAAGTATACCCCCGGGATCTCTTCTGGGTCCCTGCTAGACAGAGGCAAAATAAACTAACCGTAAAGGGGTTATATTCTGTGACCTACTATTCAAAGGCACAGTCTACAAATCTAAAACGGTGGCGAAAGCCAAATACACTCTGGCTAGGCTTATAAACACCCTAGGGCAGATAGCCTAGTATCACCCTATGAACCTAAGGATATGAAAATATCTGTGTCAATACCAGCAAAAGAATTAAACCAATCATTCCAAACATTGTTTCCCCTGAACAATCAGGTTTCATAATACACAGACAAACCTTTGATCATACCCTTTCCCTGGACACCGTGATCAGTCTCTCTACCTATACACATACCTATTGATGCCTCAAAAGCATTTGATAGACTCAATGTAAACTTTTTGCTCAATATCTTGCCTCTTTAACATACCCAATAACTACATGCAATCTATCAAAACACTATGGCTCATACTTACCTACAAATTAATAAACACATATCTTCTCAAATTGACATTGAGAATGGTTCCAGACAAGGATGTTCTATGCCCCCCTATCTTTTTAATTTATACATTGAACCCCTTTTTCTCCTCATTTCTCAGAACACTTTCCACCGTATCCCCAATACTTTTAACACTAAAATTACCCCAGCAGCTTTTGCTGATGATCTAAATCTTTACTACTCACTACCTAATTCAGACCTCCAAAAACTACTATCCACTGTAGAAACCTTTTCAACTTTCTCGAATTACAAACTAAACCTAAAGAAAACAAATATCTTCCCTATTAACTCCCTCTGTCAGCCTCCCACATACTCCTTAGCAGCTGGTATTAAAACTAACAATTCATTAAAATATCTAGGAATATCCTTCCACCAAGATCCTAAATAATCATATACAAATAACATTGTTAATCTCTGGTCAAATATACATGACATGGGCAGATGGGCAAAACTTCAACTTCCATTCCTAGCTAAAATAGCCACAATCAAAATGAATCTTCTACCTAGATTTCTATATATATTTAATGTCTCTAATACCTTTATCAACCTAAAACTCTTCAAAAGACACAGCTTCTATGGGAACTGACAATATCCCTGGCTGTGTTCTACATGAACTGTAGATTGAGCTGGCACCTCACCTGTGTGCCTTGTTCAATCACAACCTCACCTCAGGCTTTGTCGCTACTGAATGGCGCACTGCTACAGTCATCCCTCTCCACAAAGGAGGAGCGACTACAGACCCTGGGAACTCTCGCCCCATTACCCTGACAAGTCTGATATACAAAGCTATGGAACGCATCATCATGGACCTAATAAACAAGGATATAGGGAATCTCCAGACTCTGAATCCCACACAGTTTGGTTTTGTGAAGGGTAGATCATGCCTGCTCAATCTGGTCGACTTCTTTGAGTCAGTTACCAGAGCTGTTGATAAAGGCAAGGTGATTCATACAGCCTACCTTGACCTGGCCAAGGCCTTTGATACCATTCCCCACTCAGGAATCATAGAAAAACTCACTAAGCTAGGCATCAACCCCTGTATCACTAGGTGGGTTGCAAACTGGCTCACAGATAGAACCCACAGTGTGAAAGTAGCTGACTCCAAGTCAGACTGCCGACCAGTCACGAGTGGAGTTCCACAGGGTTCGGTCCTGGGTCCTCTCCTGTTTGGTAGCTTCTTCTCTGAAGACCAGACCAACATGAATGGACTCTGGCTGACAAAGTTCGCAGACGATTGCAAGTTGGGAGCCATAATTAAATCCCCAAGTGATGTTGACATCCTACAGAAAGGCCTTACTGAGACCAACGAATGGTGTCAGAACCATGGCCTTAAGCTCAATGCCAAAAAATATGTCATAATCCCCTTTGGGAAAAACCTGGTTCCCATGAATTGCCACATTGATGGTAGTCTACCGAACACAGAAGGCATCATAAGAGGTCTGGGAACACAGGTTGACAGCAACCTCTCTTTTGACCACCACATTGCCACTGTGGTCAGAAAGTCCTTCTATGTGGCACATCTCATTACTAAGGGTTTTGCATCCAGGAAGAAAGAAGTAATTGTCTCCCTCTACTCTTCCCTCATTAGGCCAATCATCAGGTACAATGCCCCATTTGGCATGTACCTCACTAGACACTTGCAACAACTGGAGAGGCCGAAAAAGTACCTCACAAAGATGATCCTAAGCCTTAAACACGTGTTCTGTATGGACAGACTCAAAAAACTCCAGCTATTCTCTGTCTCATATTGCCTTCTTAGAGGTGACCTCTGCTTGACTTACAAAGCCATGTTTGACCCAGCTCTGTTAGAAATGCTACATCTAAAGAAATCCCAATCCCTCCGCACTACACGCTCCAGAGACCTCAACCTCATTACCACAATCAACAGAGCAAGCTGGAGGGACAGGTTCATAACCTAGAGACTGCCCATGCTGTAGAATAGGCTTCCCATACATGTCAAGCTGAGTGCCTCACTAGCCCTCTTCAAGAGAAATCTTGATGAGTGGAAGGGAAACAGAAAATTCACCCCAGGGATCACTCAAGTGGCGCTACTCAACAGAGGCTCTGGGAACTAATGTCGGGTGGCATGATGCCAGGGTCCTTCTGTGGGCTAGGCTTGTAAAAGGCTCCAGGGCCATTAGCCTAGTACCCACCTATGAACCTAAAACCATTCACTCCACAATTTCCAAATTTATTTGGGTCCCCAAATCAGTCAGAATCAGTTATAATAAATTGACCTACCATAAAGACTATGGAGGGTTAGGGCTGCCGCACTTTAAACTCTACTATGATATCATAAACTGTACTAGACTAATAAAAATAGCCAACCACATCCCTTCACCACAACTATGGTCTCCAACCTGGGTCAAACTATTGCACAACTATATCAAAACACGATCCATAAACCCCAGAGCCCTCCCTTTCCTTTACAAAGAAAATTAAAAAAATCTTAAAATACACGCAATCATTAAACATAAAATCACTGTCATACAAAGGATGTTCAAATCATTCAACCTATATTATGCATTCACTTCCCTACAACCTTTCCACTTTAACCCCAATCTCAAAATTAATAACAACATGATTAACCTAAACAGTTATCCCCTCCTCAAGAAACGAACCATCTCTGATATATTTCCCTTCAAGAACAATATTATCACTGAAATGAGAACACAATTAAAGCTCCCTAAAAGCTAAACAATCATTTTAAGGCAAGTTCGAGACCTTAGCCAGTACATCATAGACAATCCTAATATCAATGCAAATGACATTCAAACCTGTAAAACCATATGGAACCTCCTATCCCCAAACAAAAAAATGCTAACTCCTACAAACTTATTCTATCAATCAAAATGCAAAAAGAAGTTATTTATTCTAGCTGCTGGAAGGAAATGGATCCTTCAATCACAAGCAAACAAATATCTCAAGCAATCCGGCTTACCTCCAAACTTATTCCCCTTAAAAACTTAAATATATACTGATCATGATACTTCATAATGCCTATCTCACTCCAGTCATTATAAATAAAATATACCCAACCACCTCTCCATTCTGTTCGTATTGTGATAATCACAAGGCTGATCTACTCCACATCTTCTGGAGCTGCAAGTGCACATACAAGCTATGGTGCTCACTTAAGAGTCCAGTTAGAAAAAATGGGCTATGAAAAGTCCACCTTATCTTGGAAACTAGCTCTCCTCCATATCATCCCCTCAGCCCTGACTAAACTACAAATACGAATATTAGTAACACTAGATGTTCTTCATGTTTCACTGTTACAGTCATCACATTTGGGGTATCCCTGCCAGGGTAGCCCTGGGCCATCCCAAATACCAGAGGTTTAGTATTTCTGCTTGAGGACTGACATCAGGTCGTCAGTAGTATAAAGTAAGGCAGCCGACGCCATTACATCAGTCTTTCTTGCTCTGGAGCCCGAAGCAGAAGCAGTTCACACAAGTTCCGGTTGGCTGCTACCTGAGTTTTCATCTCAAATTGAAGTTGAAGTCTTCTAAAGTTAAGTACCCCGTTGGGGATCATTTTTTCTTGAACTAACCGATGTCAGAAAAAGTTAACAATTGCCTTGCCTGTGGAAAACAAATACCACACCGAGACTTCCACTCTTACTGCGTCACTTGTTTAGGCCCAGATCACAACGTCCCCCGTTGTCACTTCTGTGCTTTGTTCAACGACAGAACTATCCATCATCAGGCCCTTATTGTAGCCAGATATTTCTGTTTACAGTCTTCGAATTCCGATATGGCTTTGGTAAGCCATCCAACAACAAATCTTCCGAAAAAACATAAAGATAAAAGCAGAGACAGACCGCACAGGTCCAAACCTAATGAGAGCGCTTCTGTTAAGCTAGTCATCAGTTCTCTGGTACTCAGTGAGGCACTTTCGCAGCCCCTGATGCCTGCTTCTGTTCATTCGCAGGTCACTACCGAGACCCTTTTGGAGTCCGGTATGCCACAAAACTCTTCTTTGACTAAGGCACCGACTTCTGAGGAAGTTCTTTGCACTACCGAATCTTGACACAAACTGACGTCTTCTTTCGCTACTACCGTTCTTTAAAAAACGACCAAGTTTCTTAGGCCCAGGGTTCAAACCACACCCAAGAAACCGAAGATCCACTATCAAGCACCTGCTACCTTGCCTCACTCTCAAATGTTTAAAATGGCAGAAGACCGTATCATGCTGATCAGGGGAAACCAAGCTACCTCCTCAAAAAGGAAAAGAGGTCTGCCCCCTGTAGTGTTGTTTGAACAAGAGTCACATGTGTCTGATGCATCTGAATATGAAGACATGCAACCCCTCTCCACTTATGAGGATTCTGATGCAGAGGACTCCATTCCTTCAGCCTCTCCCCCAGAAGATTTTCCTTTGGGGAAACCCTGCATACTTAAGGAAGCATTTCCAATGGGAGAGTCAGGACTACCCTCAGTCTAAAAAGAGACTTAGGGAATTCTTAGATATTATGCAACACAGACCCTTGGCCATCCCCCAGTCCTGGATGATGTTTTCCTTGAATCCAGCTCGACTCCTGATGCCTTACCTCCTGCTCCCAGAAAACCAGACAGGTACTGTAGAGTCCCTGACTCACACAAATATCTTTTTAAAAATCCAGCAGCTGACTCTGAGGTAATTTCTTAAGGGCCCAAAGGAATTAAAGCAACCTCTGCTAAGAATCCCACACTCTCAGACAGAGATTCCCGAGCATTGGACAGATGGGGTAAAAAAGTATGCACCTCAGCTACTCTTGCTATCAGGGCACTAAATTGTCAGTTCCATATGCTGAAATTTCAGCAACATACCCTGGAACTCCTTAAGCAAAAAATGTCTTCCCTTCCCTTCCTGCTTGGGCAGAATCTAAAGATTTACAAGACTTAATGCATTCTGCAAGCTAAGTAACTAAACACATTTTGCACTGTGGTTTCGATGCCCTAGAAGCTTCTTGCAGGGCAGTAGTCACTGGATCTGTCATTAGAAGGCACACATGGCCTAAGGAACAACCCCTGCCAGACCACGTCAAATCTAAATTGTTGGATGCCCTCTAGCACAAAGATAACTTATTTAGCACGAAGGCAGAATAGATCTTAAAAAAGATGGAAGAAAATGCAAAGTCTATGCAAACTGTTAAAGATTTCTTAAGGTCCAGCCCCCTAGGTTCAGCAGGCATTACCCCTCCAAGCACTGGTCCTTTCCTGCTCTGAGTAAACCAGCCCAGCCTAGGCCCCTTGGAAACAGACCCCCCCCCCCGACAGCAGCCCCAGGGAATGCAGAGATCTAAGCAGTGGACTACCTCCACTTCAAAACCAGGGAGTTCTAAGCCACCCACTTATGGTAAGAACTCACAATGACTCACCTCCCCCCCCGCCCCCCGACCACCTTCACTTACCCCTAGGAGGAAAACTCTCATTTCACTCAAGCACCTGGGACACCATAACCAAGGACCAATGGGTTCTGAACATTGTGTCTCAGGGATACACATTTTCCTTCCATACCCTTCCAACCCCATAAAGGTTCCCAGAATTACCACCAAATCAGTGGCAGACGCTCAAAAGCAAATCCTTTCCCTTCTATCTACGAGAGCAGTAGATCACATTCCTGCAGAACAGACAGGCCAAGGCTTCTACTCCAGACTTTTTCTGGTGCCCAGAAAAGAGGGCACCTGGCACCCCAACCTTGATCTATCAATTCTAAACACCTTCCCGTTGAACCCAAAATCCAAAATGCTCACCCTCCAGCAGCTACTACCCCTGGTGTCCAAGGATGCTTGGCTAGCCACCCTAGATCTAAAAGAGGCCTACTTCCACATTCCTATCAGGGAATCATGCAGGAAATATCTGCTTCAGGGCAGGATCTCAACACTTTCAGTTCTCTGTGCTTCCCATTGGCTTATCTACTGCTCCCAGAGTTTTTACAAAATGTCTGGCTCTGACCATCCGGCCATTGCCTTTTTCAGACAAAGAAATATTCAAATGTACCCATATCTAGATGACTGCCTTATTTAGGCAGGCAGCCAGGAAAAGCTGCTCAAGCACCTGGCCTTTGTAAAGACACTACTAACCTCCCTAGGATACACAATCAATGAAAATAAAACCAAACAGGTGCCCACCCAAAGGATAATCTTCCTGGGAGCAAGTCTGGACACATCATCCCAGATGGCATACCTTACTCCAGAGAAACACATTTTCCTGACAGACTACTTCTCTCAACTAGCCACCAGGCCCCAGCTAACTGCAAGGAAGATCCTGCTAGCTCTGGGGTTCATGGCATCTTGTGTACTACTCATTCCATATGCCAGACTGCATATGAGGAAACCTCAGTGGTACCTAAAGAGCCTTTGGTGCCAATACTCTCATGACCTGGAAACTCTTCTACCTATAATTCCTAGCCTCAGAAAGGCATTTCTTTGGTGGGCAACAACTTGCTTCCACAACAAGGGACTACCCATCTCCCCACCCCCTGCTACCCAGACCCTCACCACAGCTACATCAGACTATACTTGGGGTACACACCTGGATGGCAGGTGCATACAGGACCAATGGAGCCCTCAGGAAATCCCTCTGCATAGCAGTCAAAAAGAGATGATGGTTGTGCAGCACACCTTGATAGCGTTCAAACCCCTTCTCTCTCCAGGGGCTCTCCTGATCAAAACAGACAACACCACTGTGATGTGGTACATCAACAAGCAGAGAGGGACACACTCCTATCCTCTGTGCAGGCTGGCCATGACCCTTTGGCTCATACCCTCTTCCATGCAACTACACCTGTTAGCACAATTCCTACCAGGCTCCCTCAACTCTCTGGCAGACCATTTAAGCAGAAACCATCTGGACCCACACGAGTGGCAACTCAACAGAAGTACCTAAACCCTAATAACTCAGAAATGGAGAACCCCGAAGGTCGACCTCTTTGCCTCCCACACCAACTGTCAGCTCAGAAAAAATTCTGCACCAGGGAGCATCACTGCATGGCTTAGAAAGTGGATGCCCTGTCCTTCCCCAGGGTCAATCTGTCGGTCTATGCCTTTCCTCCCCTACCTCTCATCCCCAGAGTACTTCTCAAAATAAGGGAGGAAAAAACTAGGACCATTCTTATAGCTCCAGACTGGCCCTGACAACATTGGTACCCCTTGCTGCGCAGCCTGTCCCCGCTGCCTCCATGGCATCTTCCTCAGATTCCAAACATCCTGACCCAGAGGTAAGGGAAATTCTTGCATCCCAAATTGCAGACTCTCAATTTGGCAGCTTGGCTTATTCCCTATCCCTGAACCAATCTGCAATTCTAAGTAAATAGGTTCTGGATGTTATCTGTGAAGTCAGACGTTCTAGCACCAGAAAGTCTTATGCAGATACATGGAAAAGATTCTGCATCTGGATTCAGGCTAAGGGAGCCAATATAGTTCCCTCAGAACTAACCCATCCTTCATGCCCAAGGTGGTGTCCAGTGTGGCTCTCAACCAATCCATTCATCTGCCCACCATCTTTCCTAATCCCCAGAACAAAGGGGAAAGGAGTCTTTACTCACTAGATGTGCATAGACAGCTCAGATTCTATCAGGACAGGACTAAATCCTTCAGAAAGTCTGATTAATTGCTGGTTAGCTTTGCTACAGGGGCAGAAGGCAAAGCCATCTCCAAGCAAACCATTTCCAAATGGATAGCACACTGCATCCATTTCTGCTACAAATAGCATGGAAAGCCTCCCCCTAAGGGGGTCAGGACACACTCCACCAAAGCAGCCTCCACCTCTGCAGCTTTCCTAAGAGAAGTCCCCACCAGGGACATCCTTGAGGCTGCCACCTGAACATCTGTTCACTCTTTTACCAAGCATTACCACCTGCCTCTCTTCTCCAAATCCAGGGCAGGGTTTGCCACTGCAGTCTTGCAGGGCATCCTAGCCAGCCCCTAGTTTTATTGACTACCTCCACCCATTTCCTCAGCTTTGGGAATCTACCCAAATGTGATGACTGCAACACTGAAACATGAAGAACATAGTACAGTTGTGTACACTTACCATAAATGTAGATGTTCGAGTGTATTCACTGTTGCAATCCTGGTTTCCCTCCCTTTATCCCATTTTATTCTCTTTCTTTCCTTACAAGGGACATATTGGTATTTATTTTCCACTGGTGGGGTTCTTCCACCAGAACCTGGCCGCCTACTTTGAGGGCTCCTAACAGGTTAGGGCAAGAAAAACTGATGTAATGGCATCGGCTGCCTTACTTTATACTACTGATGACCTGACGTCAGTCCTCAAGCGACAGCAACCGGCGCAGAAATACTAAGCCTCTGGTATTCAGGCCAGCCGAGGGCTGCCCTGGCAGGGATAACCCAAATATGATGACTGCAACAGTGAATACACTAAAACATCTACATTTATGGTAAGTGTACACAACTGTACTTTGTGTATATAGCAAACCTCTTTATTTAAATGCTACATTACATTGGAAGGATAGAGCATCACTCACATGGGAGGGTTTCAAACAATTAGCTACCAAACACCTACTAGCTCACAAATATTTAACCTACACTGTGAAATCCCACACTCACTTTACAGAATTTTTGAAATCCATTTTTGAACATATTCTAGGTTGAAGTGGGTACATATAATCAATGATAGACTTTTGGCATATGTGTAAATAGTTCTTACTGTTTTGCATCTATGTTTTATTATTCAGCAATATATTCTCTGGTCATATTACTACCTATCTGTTAATATTGTTACGTTTTATTACTGTATCTGTTTTCACAAAAAAAAAGGAAATAAAAAGATTTTATACAAAAAGAGTATTCTAGTCCTTAGCTATTTTATGAGGATAAAGGGAGTCGACATGATAGTTGTGAGACTGGGTAACTTTTACCATTAGTCAGTTGGAAGACCTAAGGGATCTGCAGTTGGAGTTAGGTTAATCCAGCCTTGAGAGTGCTGGGCAGTTGCTGGGGTTGTGTATGATTTTATGGGGAAAAATCAGTTGGACTAGTGTTAGCAGGTTGGGAAGTTCCAGTCAGTTGAGTTGTTGAAGAACGGAGCAATGATGGGTTTTATGGGGATGATTGGTGGCACATTTGTCTATTTTTGAGCCTGGAAACAGTTGTATTGCCTAGTCCAAAAAAACAATCAGCAGCACAAGCGTGGATGTCCTTCTGGAGCTCAGATAAGCTGACTGTTAGATTAAATTGAGTGTAAATGCAATTTAGCAGATAGCTGCTGGGAGGGAAATAGGCAGGCTACAAGTATGTGCAAATAGGTATGTATGAAGTAGAATGAAAAGTATTACAAAAATAAGTTTAAAAAACAATGCACATTTAAAAATTGTGTGATAAGAGTCAGCCAGTCACAACATCAAGTTAATGAAACAATTAAAATCACAATCAAGCATCATAATATTTTAATTTTAAAACTGAATTTATCAAGCAGATTTTGTTCAAACCAGGAAAATTAATAGCATCCAATCTAAAATGCCATTTTAATTCACATTTCTCCAGATGTTCACCTAAAATAAAAACCTGAGGGTCAGTCTTAACCTGCTCAATTACTAAAAAAAACAAACTAATGCATCTTATGCATTTCTATATGTTTAAACAAAGCATTTGTAACTTTGCCCTTATGAATGTCAAGTAAATGTTCATAAATGCAGTCTTTCAATTTTCTGGAAGTTTTTCTCACATAAAATGCAGAGCATAAATGACACTTAGCTAATTAAACCACTTGTTTAAAATTATATGAAAACATCCATTAACTCTAAAAAGTTTACCTGTGATCTGAAAACTGCCACTTAAAACATACTATTAACCTGGTTCATGTTCCTTACAAACCTGTCTTTGCTCTCTTCTAAATAATTTTTAAATGATCTATCTTTTAAAAAAATTACACAGGTTTTTTTTACCAACTTGTTCTAATAGTTTTCTGTCTGTTGTAAAAGATCCATATTTTTATTAAGAATGTTCACAATGGCCCTCCTGTCTAGGATTTCAAGTAAACCTTCCAGGTGTTTTCTGTACTTGCAATTATGTTTGTGCCTTTTCCACATTTCTTGCCTTCTCATTCAATCCTTCACCGTATATTCTTTCTTTCATTTTTTGACACATTCAATTGCTGCATGATTTTTGTCTAATTCTGGTTTGACTTCCATTCCCACTTGACATGGATATGCTTCTGCTAAACTAAGAAGGGAAGTCATCTTAGACTTGTTCTCCTCGTGTTTTAAAACTTTTAACTATGTTTGCATCAGGTGAAATCAGCAGATGCAGTACTACGTCTGCAGATCTATACATGTAATAATTTTCAAGGAGGCCCATACCTCCTTCAAAGTTAGGTATATATAATCTTGGTATACACTGATTTTTTATATCATTTGATAAGCGTAAAGTACTTCTCTCGTTTTCCTGTACGACTCATCCAGTACTTTTTTGGGGCCAATCACCCCAAAAATTGTAAGTTAAAACAAGAAGAGCAAATTGATTTATAGCTTAGACTTTGTTCCTAGTTGTCAGAGCTATTTCAGTATTGTCTGTCATCTAAAATATTCCTTACAAAGTTTTGTTCACATTTGTTCATGTTTTACTGACGATCCTTCATCAATTCCCAAATAGTTAGACACTCCCTCCTGCTCAAGTTCCTTTATATTACACTCCTGTCTGAGATGGATGTTTTCTTCTTGCTGCAGCTTTCCTACTTTAAATGTTTTTGCACGTTTGTCAAGTCCAAATGACATTCTTGTATCATCATGAGAAAGTTTTAATCACTTGCAGTTGGGCTTTCAGCTCCTCATCTGATGAACTATACAATTTTAAATCATCCACAAAAAGATGAGAAGTCTTTATACTTGGTTGTTTTCTGTGAGCCAGATTGTAACCATGAACCATGAATTGTATTAAGTAGGCAGCTTAGTTGGCTAAGGGCAAGACAAAAGAGCATCGGGAACAAAGAGTCACCCTGGAATTCCCCTTTTGAATTTTTATCCGTGGAATATTAATGTTCCCTTTGTCATGGCTCTTCTGCATCGTGGTTTGCCACTGTAATAATTGGTCAATGTAGGGTGCATCATATACTCTGTAAGCATTCCTTTATCAATGATTGTTGTCTTCAAGTATAGAAAGGCTATGCTGTTTAAAATTTCAGCTTGTAACTTGTTGCCACATCCAGATTTGTCAAGCAAAATGTACATACCATCCCTTATATCACTCTGACTAGTAAACTAGTGTTAGCTTTTTTCAGACTTTCTGCTGTGTGCCCTAACAATAAACGATGAAGTAATTGGTCTGCAGTGGAAAATTGTGACTCATTCCTATCTAAAGATTTTATAATGCCATCCAAGTATCATGTTAACAGTCTGGCACACCATGATGATAACTGTCAAACAAGTTCCTTTGTGTAGACACAGACAAATACAGTAGCTGACGGCAGCTAAAAGACATGCGTACTTATTGTGCCATTATTTGTTCCCTTTGCTGCTACACCACATTGTGTGCTGTCTGCCCCAGTGGCTGATATGCACATTAGCATAAAGAGTTTGCTATGCTTTCCTCTCTGGGTATATACATTTCTGCACTCACCCCATGAGGCTACAGAATGGCTGTGGTTTGACAAAGCTAAGCACACATCCTTGGCCCTTACACTCTGTATGTACCCATGTTCTCCAGCAAATGCTTACACTGCACAGGGATGGGCTGTATCACTACCACACCACACCCCCAGATACAGATTCAGGCAAGACTGGACTTTGTTCTCATCCATTGTTTCCCTTTATTATTCTTTTACTGTCAGCTCTGTTACTGTTCAGATACTGTCAACTCAAATAGCACACAAACTTTTTCACATCTCTGATAGCTGCCTATCCCTTAAGAATTTTCTTTAGCAATAAACTCTTACCAGAAAATTTCACTCCTCCAATAAATTATAGACCTGTAACACTCCCTCTCATAACTCATGCTGTGACTCCCTTTACTCTAGCGTCATTCCTACAGCTTAGGACTACCTATCCACCATCACCTAAGAAATCACCAAACTCATGCTCTTCAAGTCCACTAAAATCATATTTCAAAAATACCTGGATCTGTCTCTGTGCCTTTCCCTCAGCATAAATGTGTCTCTGACAGCCTCCACTCTGTCTTAGTTCCTCTACCCTTAGTTAATCACCTATACATTCCTCTCACTGCACTGTACTCCACATCTAATCTCCCTTAACCTCAACTCATTCCTCCCCTCAAAATGTCTTTGTATCCAAAGAATATTTGCTGTGCTGCCTTTTGATGTGCTGTTCTGAATGCTTCCAGAATGTGAAATGCTATACTGTCATTTGCGTTAAGTATAAAACATTTTACATGCTGACTCCTTTCTCCTATAATTGCTAGGTATATCACCTACTATTATTTATTAGTTCATTAGGTTCCTTCCTTTATGTAATCAGCTATTACTTTTTGAGCAAGGATTATACAATGTTCTGTTATCTCTATGTACCTTATACATAGATTTATTCAACTGTGCACTGATTGGTAGTTTTTTTAGCTTTTTCCCTGGGCCACCATAGAAACAGGGGCTTCCAACCCAGTCACATTTTCCTGGTAAACAAATGCAAGAAAAATCAGTTAAAATAATTATTAATTACTTACTTATAGTTATTAACTTGGAAATCTTATTTTCAGTGGAGCCTCAGGGAGATAACTCCAAATAAACTTTCAAAGGCAACAACAAGAAAAAGCAAAATATACAAGAGTATATGTGATTTTCAATATACAGAAATTATAGACTATGTAAATATATAAATAAAGCTGTAATCAGTTTTACTATTCTTGTATTGCGGAATGGATAATATAGAATGCAAAATATAAAAAGTAAAATGATGCAGTGGTGTAGTGGTTAATGTTGTCACCTCACAGCAGGAAGTTCTGTGATTCGATTCTTGGCTGGGGTGCCAGGTTCTTTGGTTTGATTCTCGGCTGGAGTGCCTTCTGTGCGGAGTCTGCATGTCCTCCCTGTGTTCGTGTGGGTTTCTTCAGGGTGCTGTGGTTTCTTCCCGCATTACAAAGACACGTGTCTGGAGCATTTCTCCCCAGGCCTCTGCTGAAAACAGGCTCTGTCCTAGTCAGACCTTCCTGGTAAACAAATGTTAAATAAAATAAAGAATAAAACATGAAGGAGAAGTGGAGAAGGAAAAATAGAACTAGGAAATGCAAGAAATACTAACAGAATAAACAGTAAGAATTGGCTAAAAAATAAAAAAGATAAGTCTAGTAAAAAGTTGAATTAGAGTGTGCTGATTTTGTAAATCCAGCTGCACAGTATAGCCTAGCAAAAATGAAGTATATTAGTGAGAAGAGTTTTAAAGTAAGTGAACCGTAGCTGGTACCACAAATGCAGATTCAGTTTTTATGGAAGTGCAAAGTTAGAAGTGATTTTAGTATAAGTCTTCTGTAATTCATACAGCAGATGGGATCTACTCCAGACTTTACCTACATTGAAGAATTAATAATATTTAATAAGTATAAAATCAGCTATTGATTAGATGAAGAACTGAATCCCTAAGCAATGATGTAGGGACTCCCCAAATAACAGAAGCAACTAAGGTAGGGCATTTGGCGTAGTAAAGGAGTTTATAGGCCAGCCTACACTTAGCTGTGTGGTAGTGAGTTCATGACTAAATTCTAACCAACCAAAGTTTTTGAAGTGAAAGGTAGTGGTAAGTATGTTATACAACAAAGTGGTGGTTTTATTCTGAGATTGTTATAGGCTATATAACAGGCTGTGTGTTAAGTTGGTCCAGAGATGGGAGGCATTAAAAAGAAATGGAGGTTTGTAAGATACAAGAGTATCAGTTCTAACCTAAGATGTTAGGAATAGTTTTGCTCTACAAATAGCCAAATATGATATTGTCTTTTGTGTCGGCTTTTATATGTAAGAGTAAAATTTTAACTGGTTATCAATAGTTAACCCAATTAATCCATCAGCTTTGTCAAAGGGTGAGGAGTCAGTTGAGGAGATAAATGTTTTACTGGCATTATCATTAATGTAATCACAAGGGAGAAGTTAAGGCAATTAGAATGTCTGCAAACTGAATTTTAGGAGAGAAAAGCATGGATCTGATTTTGGAAGTGTTTAAAAGATCTAAGCTGTTTAACCAATTTTTTTTTAAGAAACGACTAAGATCTTCTGGAGATTCAGTGGAAATAGCAATAGCAGAATCACTAGCTAAGTCAGTTTGAAATCTCTAATATTTAACAAACATATTATTTATGAATATGTTTAATAGAAATGGAAACTTAGTACACTTTGAGCAATAACTTTATGATACCCCGGATACAAATAGTACTGAAGACATGTTATTGTTTACAAAACTAATGTGTGTGTGTGTGTGTGTGTGTGTGTGTGTGTGTGTGTGTGTGTGTGTGTGTGTGTGTGTGTGTGTGTGTGTGTGTGTGAACAGCATGCAGGTCCTAATCAGCAATGAATCATCTTATGACTGCTCCTCCAGATTTAATCACAGCTCATGATACAAAGCCAGTCACCGCCAAAGTACTGTCTATATCATGTTCTGATAACTTCCAATGGTGTTATAACTCTGTACTTAAATGAAAGATAAAGTTCATCAAAGGGAAACCTATTTTGTGCATAAAAGCCTTGTTGTTTGTATTACTTTTTTCAGTGTGTAGAGGTTGGGGATGCCTGATCTGGCTGCTTTTTCTACTTCTTTCCTGTGAATATTATCTTCTAACCCCAGCACAACAACTCAGCCTTACCAAGAAGTCTAGAGTCACCACTGACTTCCAGTAAACACTTCATGTCTGTACTATGCAGGTACTTAGCTACTTACAAATATATACCTTATCTGGATCCTTTTGACAATGGATAAAAGGTCAGAATATAACATTTCCACAGGCCTTGCTGAATCACAAATCAGTATACCTCTGCCCCCTTTAACTTATGTCACGTGGTCTTATAGCTTCCCAAAACACCCAGCACCATCACATTTTACCCTTTTACCTGATCTGCTCCTGCACTCCGACCACATCGTCATCACAAGCACTCATTACTTTGATTATTCTTACCTCACAACAGTTTATGTAACTACCTAAAAGTCAGACTGAGACCACAGCTGAACACAAATCTTTCATAACTGCTTGCCCCTCTCTCTCGCCTCTCTCACTCCATCAGAGAGCACATCATTTCAGTTATTTCTACCTTTACTACCTCAATTCAGTGTTACTAAACTGTGCTCTTTTTACAACTTTCATCTATTTATGTCTTTCATCTATATCCACATTGAATTCTCATTAACAAGCAACTACTAAATTGCAATCTCTAACCAAATGACAGACTCCAAAGTCAGGTGATCCAAAACAACACCATTTTATCCCTTTTTTATACAGCTTCATATTTTGACCACTTTCTTAGTGTTAAATAATTCGAGAAGAGCTACACCATCCGTTGGCATGCTTCTTAAATGCAATCTCACATTAAGCCACCAAAACACAAATAATAAAACCCATCAATATCCAATACAGGGAAGACCAGGCAGCGTAAACAAATGTGCAGAAGGTTCTGGAACACCTTCAGTGTTGCTTGACAATGTGCAGTGTTCACTGAACAAGAAGTGATCAAAATTAATAGGATGTCAGAAAATCGATGTCAGGTTGTTCACAGTAGCATTAAATATTAACTTAATGCTAATAATTGTCCTCATTATATTTTTATTTTATTTTTTATTTAACATTTGTTGACTGGGAAAGTCTGACTAGGACAGAGCCTATTTTCAGCAGAGCAGAGGCCCAGGGAGTAACACTCCAGACACGTCTTTGGAATGCGGGAGGAAACCAGAGTACCTGGAGGAAACCCACGGAAATGCAGGGAGGACATGCAGACTCCACAGAGAAGGCAACCCAGCCAAGAATTAAACTGGAGAACCTCTTGCACCACTGCACTGCCCAGTATGTTCATGTAAAGCAGTGCTTCTAAATTCCTGGACAAGAACAAAAGGATTGGGTTAGCAAAAAAAGATTTAGATACCTGTTCACTTTTAAGGACATAACAATTGTAGACTACAGACTTTAGAAGGGGAAATAGCTTCTGGCACCTTCTGTAACATTCATCTGTATAATGTTAAGGAAATATTTTACAAAGCTTATCTTTAAATTGTGTAGGTAAAGCCTGCAGAGGTGACTGTCATGTATAGATAGGCTAAAGCCTTTGCTGTCCCCATAGTGCCTTTTTAGACAGAGTCCATCTGATGGACATTTCAGCATAGTAAATTCTAATTTTGGATACATTAATGTTGCTCTACTAAGTGCCAGGACTCTTAACAAAAATGTGCCCAAACTTGAGGCTCTCCTGCAATTCTCTGTGGGGTTTTAGGATTTTATGGGAGTTCTATCATTACATCTATTACATCTATCATTACATTTATTTCACAGGAGACTGGTTTATATGACACTTCTTTCATATCTTCATATATATCATCATGTCTTGTTAAATCAGACCCTAATTTAGTGTCCTTTTTCTTTACAACTAGTAGGATGTCCCTTGTAAATCACTCTTGCTTCTCAACAGCAAACCTTCTTCAGTTACTGGATGATCCTGTACTCCTCTGAAGGATGTTGTTGTCTTTCGACTTTTCCAGGTTAGGGGTCACCACAGCGGAACTCCAGTCCGCTAATGATTGGCAATAGATTTTGATGAACGCTGAGGTGCCAGCTCGATGTTCAACCTTTAATGAAGGCACGCCCATTTACGCAAGTCTTTCAAATGCCCACCCAACTGCGGGGAGGATATGCAGACTCCACACAGAAGGCACTCCCCGCACTCCAGCCGAGAATCGAACGGGAGAACCTCTTGCTGTGAGGCAACAACGCTACCGCTGCACCACCGTGGCATAAACCTTCCTCTGAAGGATCTCATTGCTAAAGTTGCTACCTTTGCCTCTTACTTTTACTGCTACTTAAACAGTTGTATTGATAACACAGTCCCAGTCCACGCCAAATATCATGAGAAGTTTAAAAACAAACCCCTGTGGTGGAATATCCATATAAATAAATTATGTAACAAGAGACAGATACTGCTTAATGCTTATAAGAGATCTTATTCTACCTACCTTAACAGAACACATAAATAAACTAACAAAGAGCTTAAGAGAGCCATTAGGAAGCTCAAAGCTGAGGATGCACTTAAAATAATCAGTAAAGCCAAATATAACTTCATATCTTTCTTTAACTGTGTCAGAAAGTTAAAATCTAACACCCAATAGTGTTCAGAGCTAGTCCACAATAATACTACACACTGACCCAAAGGAAATAGGTAATATCTTAGCTAACACATTTAATGCAACCTTTTCTTTACCCGCACTTATAGCTATCCATCAGATTCCAAAATCCCAGCCACCCCCTTTAATTACTATGGAACAAGTTTTCTCAGCAAATTCAAAAACTAAGAGCACTTCAGCAATTGGCCCCAACAACACAACAGATTATCCACTTATCATTGCAAAATATGGCCTTCTGAACCCCTACTTAACCTCTATAATCTAAGCCTCTCCACTGGTTATATTCCTGATACCTGGAAAACAGCCATTGTAATGCCATTACACAAGGGTGCCCCAACCACTGACCATGGTAACTACAGACCATTAGTCTCACTAGCCTCATATGTAAAGCTATGGAGCACATTATCTTAGAACTTCATTAATCCGGACATGGAAAATCTCTTTATCCTGGACCCTCATCAATTTGATTTTATCAAATGAAGGTCCTGCTCCTTTAACATCATTATTTTTTTTTTTTGAAAAAGTAACTGAAGCAGTGAATAGTGGTTATGTAGTGTAGTCAGTATAACTAGACCTGGACAAGGCCTTTAACACTATTCCTCAGGAAGGCATTATTGACAGAGTTGCAAATCTGAATATAAATCCTTATATTATACGATGGATAGCTAACTTGTTGTCTGATAGCTAACTTGTTGTCTGATAGAACCCATGTTCTATCAGACAACCCAGATACCACTGCTGAAAGCAAAACAGTTACCAGTGGTGTACTGCAGGGCTCAGATTTGGGCCCTCTCTTATTTGGAATATATTCTTCAGACCTTCAGGCCAACACTTCTGGCCCATGGCTAACTAAGTTTGCAGATGACTGTAAAATGGATATTGTTATTCGATCTGTAATTGAAAACCAAACAGTGTCTTCCAAACCAAATTGTGGCAGTAAATCCCCTCCCTGTTGTTGGAGAACCAACTTAAAACACCTCTGTGAAGAATCTCACCAGTCTAAAAACTCATGGCTTTCAGGAAAAAAAAATAGCAGTGTCCCTTTTGAAGTACCCATGTTCTCCAAAAGAATATAGTGGTGGAAACATCCTCTGCAGTATTAAACAACAATGAAAACAGGACATTCAAAGCTGCTTCTTGTCTGTCAGAGTTGCATTTACTGTATCCTGTGCTCTGAAATTTCTTCTGGTTGTTGGGACAAACAAAAGCATCCTGGTTGCTTATGAATCTGCAATAATTGCAGAAAGCTGGGCCACATTGATAGGTGCCTTTCCTAAAATGCAAGTTCTGTACTGGTCTCTTCTTGCTTGGTACCTTATGCTGTTGTTTTTATGGATGGTAAAGGCTGGTTTTGAGGGGAGGATTTTATTCAGAATCTTGTTTTCACTAATAATGCACCAGTTGTTTTCGATTACTCTCTTGATGTTGTTAAAGTCCAATGAATAGGTGAGGGTGAAGCTAGTCTTCCACCTATCATCATCTCTGTGTCTGGTGAGGTTACCGAGATATCTCTCAGTCTGGTCAAAGGAATGTTCCAAACTGGGGTTGTTGTTTTCTTTATAAATAATGATGGGGTCTATGATTTATTTGATGAAAAAGTTGCAATATCCTCAGGCCATAAAGTCTTTTTGTAGTTCTATGATGTTTTTGTGAATAATTATTTTTCCTTAGTCATTCTATCTTCAGTCCTTAAGATTTAATTAAATTAATTTTTGCTCTCCATGGATGTATGCAGCTGTAGTGAAGTAGAAAGTTAACTCAGGTGGGTTTTCATACAACTGAATGGTGATTAATTTTGTCTGCAGACTTTTACTAATCTGGATGTCCAAAAATTAACTGTATGGAGGCTGTGGGTGGTGGTAAAGCAGAGGAACCTCTTGGAATTGTTGATGTGTTCCAGAAATCGCTCAAGAAGATCCTGGCTCCCATTCTAAATAATAAAGATGTCATTGATAAAGTGGAGGTAACAGACCATCAGGTGGTAAAGGGGGGAAGTGTACACATATTCCTCTTCCCATTTTCCAAGTGCTATGTTAGCCAAACTGGGGGCAGTGGCTGCTCCCATTGCAATCCATATAGTTTAAAATATTTACTTTTAAATTGAAAATAGTTATGGTTAAGCAAAAGTTTTAGCAGCCTTACTATGGATTCAGTTTCCACAGACAGGGTTTTTCACTCCTTATAAGCTTTGGTTACTGCTTGTATGGAGTAATCATGTGGAAGGACTGTGTGCAATGCTTCGACAGCAGTTGTGATAAGGATGGAATCATGGCTCACTTGGGTTTCCTAGATTTCTCTCAGAAAGTCCATGGAATCCAGTATGAAAGATTTGTTGCTTTTGGCTAGGGTCTTAATCTGCACCTCTAGATATATCGGGATAGGTTTAGTGATAGATCCACCGCTGGCTATCACCGGTCTTTAAGAAGGGTCAAGTTGATTCATGTGAGACTTGGGAATGCCAAAAAGATCAAATGTGACAGGAATCTATCCCTCCAGTGTGTTCTATTTATTGTTGTGGTGAGGTTTAGCTCACTAGAGCGTGTGGCTCGCAGTGACTTGGATTTCTTTAGGTGGAGCATGTCCATCAATTCTGAGTTGGACATGGCTTTGTAAGTCAGGCAGAGATCACCTCTGAGTAAGCGATATGCCACTGAGTACAGCCGGAGTTTTTTCAGTCAGGCTGCATAGGACATATGTTTGAGGCCAGTAATCCTCTGGGTGAGGTACTTTTGTGGTCTTTCCAGCTGTTGGAAGTGTCTTGTGAGGTACATCCCAAATGAGGCATTGTACTCTATGATGGGTCTAATGAGTGACGAGTAGAGGGGCACTATAACCTCTTTATTTCTATGTGCGAACTCTTTAGTAATTAGATGGGCCACATAGAAGGATTTCCTAACTACTTTGGCAATATGATTGTCAAAGGAGAGATCACTATCTACCTGGGTCTCCAGATCTCTTATTACCTCTTCTGTATTAAGGGGGCTGTCACCTATGTGGTAATTCGTGCGTGTTTTGTTTTTCCCATATGGGATGACTATGCATTTTTTGGCAATTAGCTTGAGGCCATGACTTTGACA
The DNA here is from genome assembly GCF_019279795.1 of Protopterus annectens. Lineage (NCBI taxonomy): Eukaryota > Metazoa > Chordata > Ceratodontiformes > Protopteridae > Protopterus > Protopterus annectens. The sequence continues at coordinate 110,930,946 of NC_056749.1, forward strand.
CCAGGTGTCCGTCTCAGTAAGGCCCTTTTGGACGATGTCCATGTCAGCCGGAGAGTCAGTTATGGCTCCCAGTTTGCAGTCAAAGGTGAACTTGGTTAGCCATAGTCCTCCTGTGTTTGCTTGTACTTCTTAGAAGTATATTCTGAACAGTAGGGGTCCCAGGACCGAGCCTTGTGGGACGCCACTTGTGACTGGTTTAGACTTGGACCTGAAGCCCGCTATTCATACCGTGTGAGTTCTGTCTGTAAGCCAGTTGGCAACCCATCTTGTGACGTAGGGGTTTATGTTCAGGCTGGTGAGTTTTTCTGTAATACCCGAGTGGGGAATGGTGTCGAAAGCCTTGGCGAGTTCAAGGTAGGCTGTGTGAACCACCTTTCCCTCGTCTATGGCCTTGGTGACTGTCTCGAAGAAGTCAACCAGGTTTAGTAGGCATGATCTGCAGTAGGTTGATCAATGCTCAGGTTTCCTCTTTGTCAAGATTGTAAATTTCCTCCTAGCAGGTTTTTTTCAATATCATGCAGATGTCTGCCTCACATTTGCTCTCAAAAGCAGTGATGCTGGGGTTGGGAAGGGGGCAAAAATTGCTAGGTGGGGGGGCACATCTATAAGTGACTCTAATTGCTCTAACATAGTTTAGACCATGTTAACAATTGATGCAAGGACAATGGTCTCAAATTTAATGTAAAAAATGTAGCATACCTCATTTCAGTAAACAAAACAGTTCCACTTACCATATAGGAAATGCACCCCTCCACTCAGACACTGTTTTAAGGGATCTGGGTACTCTTGATAATTCCTTATCATTGTCTTAACCATCATGCCTCCACAGTAGTTCAGAATGCCTTTTATTAGACCCATCTAATTTCCAAAGACATTTCTACTAGATCCAAAGAAGTCGTAATTCCTCCTTAACAGACCCCTTATTTAATATAATGCGACTTTTGGCATGTATTTATCTAAACATATCACACAACCTGAGAGATGTCAGTGATAAATAACTTAAAAGATCAGTGACTTCAGAATTCTTAGTTATTAGGACAGACTGCCAACCCTTTTTCTGTGCCCAGTCTCTTAAAGACTCTTCTATAGAGATCTGTGTCTAATCTTTTGAGCCATGAAAGATCCAATCCTGTTTGATCTCCTATTCCTTCATAGACTGAATGGTTCTTCATATACTCAGTTAAAGAAACCAAACCGTCATCAGCAGATAAATAAGACATGCTGGCTTGACAGATTCATATCCCAATGTATCCCTCACCTCTGAAACAAACGTCCACTACATTTCAAGCACAGTAGTACCCTTGTAAACCTAGATAACTGGATGGGCACTATCAAGTTGTCTCCCACACCCGGTCTGTCTTGTCCTGCCCTCCGTGAGGCTAGAGAGAAATTTTGAATAGAGCTTTATTGGCTAGGCTTGAGATGGTCTGCACACTGACTGCTTTAGTACTTACGTATGAACCTACAGCCTAGGACAGTGAGGGTAAGACTAACAATTGTGTGTGAATAGTGACAGACTCTGGTCAAGAGAGACACACCCATTCAGGATAAAACAGGGAAACTGATGTTAGCTTTGTGCTGATGCATTATTTGTTTTAGTTCATTCATTTTCCTTCTGCATGAGTGGATTGACATCTTCAGACTCATTCTTTATGTTGTGTCAGGATTTGTACTCCATCCATCCAGGACAGGTACAACAGGATCATACATCCCACACACACACAACACACACACAAACACAAACACACACACACACACACACACACACACACACACACACACACACACACACACACACACACACATATACACATACACACAGTTTTGTTTATGTCAGGTAATGTGTTATGATTAGTTTGCTGGAATATTACTCATGAAGAACCTATACCCCAGGGTAGAGACAGTTGCAGTCCTTTCCTTGTTAAACGAGTCTGACCACAGATATTCCTTGATATGATAATGTTCTGCATTGTCCCTTCCGGGGACATAAATATGCATCACTTTGATCCAGCTATTGCTAACTAATTTACCCCCATAGTTATATTTCTGATCAGTGTCCATAAGCATAAGTGTCTATGTATGTCAAGACACTGAAAAGTCAATGTATTGAATAGCAACTGATAGAATATAACTTGCCAATCAGCAGCCTATTCAAAATAAAACAAAAAAGAAAACTCCAAGATTCTCCACTGTATCACAGTTTCAAATAGTAAAAAAAGATGGTATGTTTGATGAGCTGATTTATGATCAGTTTTGCCAGCTTTTTGACCCTTTCGACAAGTTGTCTTTCAGCAATTGTATTGTAATCTATATCTAAAATATATCTATATCTATCTAGCTATATATATTTATATGGTTTACAGTCAAAATGTCGACATTCAGTTGCACGACAGCCTCCTCCTCGAACATGGTAGGAGCGACAGGCGGAATGTTGATGTCCATGTGTACGTCCGTTTAGAAGGACGTACACAGGGCAGGGACTCAAAGCATGGTTGGCAATGGGAGTTGCTAACACTAAGATCGACAGAAAGTTGTATATATATATATATATATATATATACATATATATATATATATATATATAATTTAGATATATATATTTACACAGAGACATTGTGCATACAGATATACACACATGTAAACACACCTAGAAGCTTAACATTATGGCAGGTGTGTCTCACAGCCATTGGAGACTGTAGTTATGTGCACGGTTACATACACAAGGTGGTCTATATATACTGCATAATGTACATGTAGTGTAAGTTTTACCTGCACTACATGTAAGTAGCTTTAAAATAAACAATAAATACATTTACATAGTTTGCCTTACTGGTCATTAATAACCCGATTACTTCATAATGCTCATTAACACTTAATCTGCACTGATAGGCCTGCATTTTCTTTATATGACATAATTAGCCTGATAGGATACACACTTGGGCACAGCATGCTGTAATTATATGCTTCATTCAGCACTCAGCTGCACAATATAGAAATAAATGTGCATGAGGACAATTTATACATTTATGTTTTGTAAAAATAGCAGCAGTTCGATACACAAATGAAAGATAACATTCTCCCCTTTAGATATCCGCCAACTGCATCTTCCACAGAAGATTGTTAACAGCCTTTGTAATTATAAAAATACTTTACTGGACAGCAGTTTCTGTGGCCATATTAAAAAATTCAAACAATAACAGTAGGACTAGGTTTTAAAACTGCCCAAGACCAGTCAATCCATGGTAGGTACAAGAGGGCTGTACTGCCCTCAAAGCTTTATACCTGTCAGGCAGTGCATTCTGATCAGTTTGCTGGACTGGTGCTTTTGAGCAGCCTGTCCCACAGCGTAACAACAGTTGCTGTCTTTTCCTACCTAATGCAGACCTGGCTATGCTCATTTCTTGGCTTCAGCATTTCCTGCACTCCCTCCTGAGACAAAGTAAGCATGCTTCCATGGTCCGGCTAATTGCTATGTAAGCTGACTAGCCCACCTGTGTTATTCTTCAATGTCCAGTAAGTGTCACTTCTAATCACAAGATAATTATTAGCCTCACAATCTGTCTCCTCCTCAAGTAGGAGAACAAACCCAAGGAATCTCAATCTCAGCAAATGACCTGAACCCTCTTCACACTGGTTGTGCAAACCAGAAGGAATCTCAATCTCAGCAAATGACCTGAACCCTCTTCACACTGGTTGTGCAAACCAATTGTATCATTAAAAACTCAGCGAACACGAGGACTCCTTCATAGTGCAAGGAATCTCAATCTCAGCAAATGACCTGAACCCTCTTCACACTGGTTGTGCAAACCAATTGTATCATTAAAAACTCAGCAAACATGAGGACTCCATCATAGTGGAATCTCAATCTCAGCAAATGACCTGAACCCTCTTCACACTGGTTGTGCAAATCAATTGTATCATTAAAAACTCAGCGAACACGAGGACTCCATAGTGCAAAGAATCTCAGTCTCAGCAAATGACCTGAACCTTGTTCACACTGGTTGTGCAAACCAGTTGTATCAGTAAAAACTCAGTGAACACAAGGACTCCTTCATAGTGGAAAGTTGCACATAGAAGGTGTTGTTTCTGCAAGGCATAAGTTATATATATATATATATATATATATATTTAATTATTTAAATTTACTTACTGCTTAGAACACTGATCAAGCTGTAACTAATTACAGGCTTAGCTTGGATTACATCATAATGTAACAAAACTGTGTTTAGTATGCAAGTAACAATGGTTTACATTTATGAGTAAACATGGAAACTCTGAAACAATATATGCATAGACGATACAACAGACCAAATATATGTACAATTACATAAGTGGAGTATAACAGAGAGAATAGAGTTAAAAGCAGGAGGAGCAGATGTGATGGAGATATAGGTAGTAGGAGGTATGTTAGGAAAGTTAATACAGAGACTGAATGAAAGAGGGGATTCAATTATACGTGTAGTGAATTTAGAGCACTAATGGTTCGGTAAGCGGAGCCAAAGTTTAACACGAGTGAGTTATCAGGTGGATCAGGATTAGGAATGTAGCAGGTGAAGGTACTTCCAGTTGGAGGTATTAGTTTAAGACATGTGGTTGTTCTGGGCACATACTCCATTTTTTTCTGGTTACTAGTTTATTACATGCCTTTTAGAAGGGCAGCTGCATTCAAACTGTTTGAGTACTGTTTGAAATGTGGCCCAAACAGGGAGTACTTTGTGTGATCAGTTACATTACAGGAAATGACTGCTATAGTAGTGGGGTCAGAACAGAGAAGCAACAGTGAACAGATTGCAGTTTGAGACAAGGAGTTTGTAGAGAGGGACCGGATTTGGCTTGGCTTCTTAGGTTATAGGTCTGAGTGGAAGTAAAAAGTTTGGGAAAAAGAGGGGAGGAGGGGGTGTCAAATTTGAGTATTTTGAAGAGTAAGACACCAAGAAGAAGATTGATCTAGCCTATTCTGAAAGCCATTTAGCCTATGAAAGAGTAAGGCTCTGTTGTTCATTCCATGGTAAGTTAGATATAAATCAGTATATTTTGTTGTAGATAATCTGAATGGCATCAATGTTTTTGACCAAAGTCAAGTTAGGCAAGGAGGATACCTTTTCTATACCAGCCCTTGCTGGGTATGACAAGAAATGAGATATTTTGTTGTTCCAGAAGAGTAGACTGTTGATCTTTGCTCTCAGCTGTTCTATGTGCTCATAGAAGGTTAGTGATTGGTCTAGCCAGATCCCCAGGTATCTAAAGCAGTTGCTGGTTTCAGTGGGATTGTTATCACAGTCAAGGATATTAAAATATTGGGGAGATGTGGATAATCTTTTATGGGTGCCAGACAACATGGGCTTTATATTTTTTTGACATTGAGCAGAAGTTTCTTAGAGTCTAGCCAGTGCTGTAGCTGAAGAAGGTCCCTTTGAAGTTGAATTTCAGTTGTATGATGTAGGGGATCAGACCTCTCTAGATGGCCATATCATCTGCATTTCTGCATAAATAAGTAATAGTAAATGGGGCAGGTCTAGTGAGGAAGTTTGTTGAAGAAGAGTGAGAATAGAAGAGGCGTTAGAATGATAGACGTTTTGTATGTATGTGTGTGTGTGTGTGTGTGTGTGTGTGTGTGTGTGTGTGTGTGTGTGTGTGTGTGTGTGTGTGTGTGTGTGTGTGTGTGTGTGTGTGTCACAGGTAGCATAAGTCCTACCTGTACTGAAGAACCATACCTAGCTCATGTTGTACCCCGTACAGGTCTCCAAATTACACCCCTTCAATTCCAAGTTGAGAAGCAAAAAAAAAAAGTCTTCTGACTTTTCTACAGTCTCAAACTATTGCATTCTTACTACATTTGCATCAAATCAGTGCAAACTGATTTCTAAAGCTGTGTCCACAAGTGAAGCATCAGCATTCATTCATTCATTCATTTACGATGCCACAGTATTCTCACAGTTTCATAAAGCAATGCTGTACTCCCAGACCACTGACATGTACCAATCACATCCCTAACAGACTGTGCCCAGGACAAATGCCCCTACACCTCACCCTAATTATGGCTCTGACCACAGCTATTGTATGCTTTACCTCATTGCATAAAGTCAGTGCTGTGGGTGTGTCACAGGTAGTTTAAATCTACGCTGGACTTCATAAAGTAGATGCTTGTGTGTGTCCCACAAACAGTATAATTTTACACTGTATTGGACACACATTGTATAAGTCACACACAGGATAAGTTGCATCTGTATTGTATAAGGTACATGCTGTGCCAGTGTTATAGGTTGTGTAAATCTTAGCTGTACTGCAGAGGTACATACTGTGCATGTCACAGGTGTGATAAGTTTACCTGCAATGAATAAGGTACATGCTGGGCATGTCACAGGTAGGGCAGGTTTTACCTGTACTACATAAGGCACATGCTGGGTGTGTCACAGTCAGGCTGAGTTGTACCTGTCCTGCATTAAGGTACATGCTGTGCATGTCACAGGTAGGACAGATTTAACTGTACCACATAAGGTACATGCTGGGTGTGTCACAGTTAGGCTACGTTGTACCTGTCCTGCATAAGGTATATACTGGGCATGTCACAGGTAGGGTATATTTTATCTACACTGAATTAATAACTTGCTTGTTATGTGTTACAGGCAGAGTAAGTTTTACCTGCAATGCATATACACAGCTTTAAAGAAACCTGTTTTGTGTACTCTTATATGCACGGATGAACCAGCTCTGCACATAGCATGTTAAAGAAAACAGACTCTATATAGGTGAAAAATCTGCACCTGACTGTGCTTCTCTCAGTGGTCAGTAATAACCCAATTACATCATAATGCTCATTAACACTTAATCTGCTCTCCTTGGCCCGCATTTTCTTTGTATGACATAATTAGCCTGATAGGATGCACACTTGGGCGCAGCATGTTGTAATTATATTCTTCATTCAGTGCCCAGCTGCACAATATAGAAATCCAATTTATGCATTTATGCATTATAATGATGTGCCAGTGGTTTTATACACAAATAAAATCATAACGTTCTCCCCTTTAGATATCTGCCAACTACAGCTTGTACAGAATTTACTGCAGATGTCTTAATAAGCTTAACAGTCTTTGTAATTATAAAACTAGTTTAAAAGACAGCAGTTTTGTGGTGATGGTAAAAATTAAGACAATAACATTAGGTCCTAGTTTTAAATCTGCCCAGATTCCGTCAAAAAGAAATCTCAGTTACACATTATGATTGTACTCAGACTACATTAGCAGTCTCACCTTGTTTAATTATCAGCTGTTAAGCTGATCATCTAGTTTTAAAAGCTTTTACCTGTAAATGTAAAAATGTAGGGTGATTAGGAGGGTAGCTCTTTGAGATCAGCATTACCAGATTGTAAATAGAAAGGTATTTTCCTTCTACTAAAGAATTGTGCTCGACAGTGTCTTCCATCTGGTTTAATACTGTATCTGCAGATATTCCAGGATTTTCTTGTTACAGTACACTGTGAGGATTCGTATTTCTAATCTCTTTCTTGACCTTCTCATTCAGAATGGGTATCGCCATGAATGAATTTGCAAATGCATCAGTTCCATGTAGACATTTTAGTTCCCTCAATATACAGATCAATCAACTAAACTACATTTATACACTGACTTACAGGCCTGTGTGTTATGGATCAGTGTGTCACCAGGCATATTTATATGCTACTGCTGTCATGTTGTAGTATTTTATTATCAGAAGTTTGTTACAATATCACAAGGATTAATGAACAAGTACAGAATGTGCTGTAGTGAATATTGGCGGATGTAAAAAAATGAGGTATTTTTCTCTAAAGGTATAGAGATTCCCTTTCCAGCAACAGCAGAAAGATGTCTTGATTTATTCCTGTTAGTAGCCTGATTATTTCCATTTTATTTTATTCATTAGTCAAATTCCTTAAAGCCTCCAAGACTAACAAAGTAACAAAGAACTGGTCCTTTCTGGGAGAGTGGCATTTAATCCATCCCACTGTACCATGCCTCTAACTGCTCAAGGTTCTGTTGGAGTTTTTTTAAAGGTTTTCTATTTTATATTGTCATTTGCAGACCCAAGTCGAATGGGCTTTTTGTTAATCACTTTAGTAAGTTACTACACCCTTTTAGAACTTTTGGTTTAGCAATATTCATAAGACCAAGCCTTGCTCTTAAATAAGTTCATATAATGCTTTTAATTTTTGGAATTATCCAAAAGAAATAGCTATTTGTGATTTTATGATGACGGTTATTTAGGATGTCAGTAAAAAGTATTTTACATATATTCATATATGGAGTATTAAACTCTAGAGATAGCTTATGAAAAACCAGACTCAGAACCAGAGATTTTGTGAATACGGTTAATACAGATGAGTAACAAGTTAGACTTGCATCACGGTAAGTTTGCTTCATGACAAAAGCAGGCAGTCATGGTCAGATGGACTTTTACATCCCTTCAGCATTCTACCTCACTCCATCTCCTAGTCTTTTACTTGTCCACCTGGTCACATCTCTTCTTGAATGCCTCTGTGGATTGCCTAGTGTATTCAAGTTGCCTGTTCCGTGGGTTTACAGCCAGACCCCTCTACTTAAATCCTTTCATAGGGATACAAAGTACTTTGTCCCCACAATCTGTAGCCTGAGCCCCCTTCTACTATCCTTCCTATTCAGAGAAACATGTTCACATTTCTCTGATTTAATTTTTGTACTCTGATATCCCTTCTTGCCATCTCTGAAGCTAGTTAAAAGTGATCCTGCTCTGTCTCTAATACCCTTTGTAAAAGCTATCCCGCTCTGCTTATCTCAAATACCCTTTCTCCTTCAGGCCTCACAATCGTCAGGCAGCTTTCCTTAGAATTTCCTCCAACAAGTTGAATTCCATCTCTTTATATGACATTCCCAGACAACAAATTAAAATGATAAGTATATAACAGTTAAGGTGTGATCTGACCAGGGAGGGTCCCGTGTAAGCATTAGCTCTTTGCTTCTAGAGTCTGTCCTCCTAAGGATACACTCCTGTCTTCTGTTGCTGCTGCTATCCTCTCAGTCAGTTCCAGGTGCTGCAGTCCAGGTGTGAGGCAGTACCACTGTGAAAAGCCAATGATAAAGCACTTTTCTGCAGGGTAAGGACTCCCAGAGAAGTACGCAGTGCCCATGGAACCCACACATACATCCAGGATAATGCATCACCTTTGAGAGTGCTTTAAAGTAAAACAGGTAAGAACTTCAGTGTGCCTCCCTTATATGGGTTAGTAGAACACTTTAATAAAACTCTGAAGTCTGTGCTAAAAAGAATAAAGAACAGGGTAGTAAGAACTAGGATCAACTACTTCTCTTCCTCATGTTTGCTGTACGAGAAGCATTCCAAGCTTCTAAAAGATTTATCCAAAGCCCAGAGTGCATGAACTCTGACAAAAAGGCAAAGCAGTGATTTTGTCCACTCTGTATATAATTAAGGGGTTCTGGCAGATTCCCCTCATCTAACTCCATTAAAAGACCGAAGAGGTGTTTCAGCGAACACCTCTTGGTCGACACATAATGAGCCAACGCACTAAAGCGCAAACGCTCAAAACAGCAATTTCTTTCCCTGGGAAAGAAATCACTTGGCCATCCCCATGTGTTCGCCCTTTTCCTCACTGTAGTACAATCTCGGAGTTGGTATATTTAGTTAGGGGGGGTGTGGGGGGTGCAGCCCCCCCCACATTGTTATGTTTTAAAGTGTGTGTGTGTGTGTGTGTGTGTGTGTGTGTGTGTGTGTGTGTGTGTGTGTGTTTGTGCTAGTGGTTTCTTTCCCAGGGAAAGAAACCATTGTTTTGAGCGTTCACTCATTACGTGTCGACCAAGAGGTGTTCGCTGAAACACCTCTTCGGTCTTTTAATACAGACCCTAATTTTCAAACGTCGTACTGCGGTGATGGTGCTGCGGTAGTGTTGTCGCCTCACAGATAGACATTGCCCGTTCGATTCTCAGTTAGAGCGTCTTCTGTGCGTCAACATGCGTGAATGGGCATTCCTTCTTTGAAGGTTGTCCGTTAAGCCCGGCAAGCCAGCACGTAAAAATCTACTGCCAATCATTAGCGGACCAGAGGTCCACTGTGGCAACCCCTAACCGGAAAAAGCCAAAAGACAAAAACAACAACATACCAGGTAAATCAGTTGCATATATTGATGACATAGTAATTTAGTAAGAAAATTGTGAGTCATAATTTGTGAAAGTGCAAAACGATTAGAGAACTATCAAGAAGAATTTATGAACACACCTTAGCTATTAAAAATAAAGACTCAAGTAATTCTTTAGCTAAATATTCTTCAAATTGCCCAGATCAGAAAACTTCAATTTTTTGTTTTAGATATAGTCATTCTGAAGGATTTCTCAGGGAATTATAACATTTTACATGAGTGCTGCCAAAAGTGGCATATCAGGTAACGTGCAGATAAAACATCAGGTTTAAATGAGTCCATGAATATTAAATGTTTCTTAAGCCGTGGTGGTGCAGTGGTAGCATTGTCGCCTCACTGCAAGAGGTTCTCCTGTTCGATTCTCAGCTGGAGTGCCTTCTGTGTGGAGTCTGCATGTCCTCCCCGCGGTCGAGTGGTGTTCGAAAGACATGCATGAATGGGTGTGCCTTAGTTGAAGGTTGGGCGTCAGGCTGGCACCTCAGCACCATAAATATCTACTTCCAATCATTAGCAGACCGGAGTTCTGCTGTGGCGACCCCTAACCGGGAATAGCCCAAAGAAGTTCAAGAAGTACAAACAATATTAAATGATTCTTGTTGGCACAAAGGTTCTAAATGTTTTGTAAGATGAGTATATTTATTGATGCAACATTTTTAGTGAGAGACATGTATGTATCTGTTTCAGTAAGTTTATTATACATTTTGTATATATATTTTTTAAACTTTGCTATTTTAAGAAGTCCAAGTATTAACTAAGTTTTAAATGATTGGTCTCTGCTGTTCGTGTGATTTTATTAGCACTATTTTTAAATCGGTGTGTTTAGAGTGGTTTTAATTCTGAAGAAGTTCTTAGTTGGAATAAAGAATGAAAACGCTAAGTTAAAAACCTACATCAGACCCTCCTTTTGCATGCACTTTAGTAGAACCTTTATTTGTTTATTTAGTTTTCAGACCTCATACCAGGTTGTTGTGTCTTGTGGCTTTTCCCGGTTAGGGGTCGCCACAGCGGAACTCCAGTCCGCTAATGATTGGTAGTTGATTTTTACATGCCGAGTTACCAGCTCTGATGCACAACCTTCAACGAATGTACGCCCATTCATGCATGTCTTCACGCAGAAGACGCTCTAGCTGAGAATCGAACTGGACAGCGTCTTACTGTGAGGCAACAACGCTACCGCAGCACCACCACCGCGGGTTCAGTTGCATATCTTAATGACATAGTAATTTTGGAAGTAATATTTTGTCAAAGTGCCTGCTCCGTTTGACTCTTAAAGGTAATTAGGGTATATTATTGTGAGAAGGGTAATCAGACCCCCATACAGACAAAAAGAGGCCTGTACCCAGTACTGTGGTACTAAACAATACGTGAAAGCATTCATAAGACTGGAAGGCCACTATAAAAATTCATATCTACCTGTGCTGCCATAACCTGTCCTCTGGCACACCTTAAAAACTTTCTTATGCTCAGAGCCTGTCTTGGTTTCTCCTAACTTTACTAAACCTTGATGCATCCAAAGTAGAAATGGGAAATATATTACCTAAGGCAGTAATGAAGCAAAGAAATAGGAAGCTGAGACATAATACTCAGCCAAAGAGTGAGCATTGTCTTGCTATTAAGTAGGAACTCTTTGTACAGTGTTATTTACTGGGATGTACTTTCATTTTAGTGACTGTGTATCCTGCAGTGGTTATACAAGCAAAAAGGATAAAAAAATCAGTTATGTAGGTGAGCTTTGTCAATACAGCCTTTCCATGTTACCATTGGACATAAGCCTCATGTGAATGCAGATGCATTATCCTGGTCTCATAATCCATCACATTCAGTAAAAACCAAGGGTTCTACGCTGGGGTGGTCATCGTAGCATAGGATCATAGGAGGTTACTAGGGTAATGGCCCTGGGGCCCTTACAAGCCTAGCCAAAAGTTTATCCCGAAAAAGAAACCTCATTCAGCAGCTGTTTCCCCTGTCAGTGAGGGACATAGGTGTGAATCCTTGGGACCGATTTGTGGTTTCCCATCCACATCAAGGTTGCGCTTGAAGAAGGTCAGCAAAGTGCTCTGTTTGATGTGTATGGGATGTCTATTCCAAAGATGGAGCAGGGAACAGCCTCTGGGAGACAAACCTGTCTCTCCAGCAGGTTTTGTTGATGTCACATATTAGATTCAGGCCTTTTGAACATGTAATGAGTAAGGAGTTAGATTTATGAATATAGAGCATCTCTAGTAGGGCAGGGTCCGAGATTGCCTTGTAGGCGAGACACTGATCACCCCTGAGCAATCTGTATGATACCGAGTAGAGTGATAGTGATTTGACTCTGTCTGCATAGGACAGATGTTGGAGGCCATGGATTCTCTTTGTGAGGTATTTCAGTGGCCTTTCCAGTTGATGCAGGTGTTTGGAGAGGTACATCCCAAATGGGCATTATACTCAATTATTGGTGTAATGAGGGAAGAGAATAGAGAGGTAATAACCTCCTTTGTTCTGGATACAATCCCTTTATTTATGAGATGAACCAAGTAAAAGGCTTTTCTGACCACTGCCGCTACATGATGGTGGATTGTGAGGTTCTTATCAACTTGACTCCCCAGGTCTGTCACCACAAGTTGTGTGCTTAGGGGGTTGCCGTTGATGTGGTAATTGGTAGGGGGTCATGTTTTCGCCGAATGGTATGATAATACTTTTTTTGCATTTAGCTTGAGGCCATGACTTTGGCACCAGTCATTAGTTGTTGTGAGACCCCCTTGCAGTATTTTAACATCATATGAAGAGTCAATGACAGCACCCAACTTACAGTCATCCACAAACTTGGTCAGCCACAGGCCTTTTGTCTTTGCCTGGACATCTGAGAAGTAGATGCCAAACAGTAAGGGTCCAGGACAGATCCCTGGGGAACTCCACTAGTGACAGGTCTGCTGTCAGAGGTGGAGGAGCCTATTTTGACTTTGAGGGTCCTGTCAGTGAGCCAGTTGGCCTCCACCTGATGAGATAGGGATTTATGCTAAGTTGTGTTAGCTTTTGGATGATGCCTGAGTGGAGGATTATGTTAAAGGTCTTGGCCAAGTCAAGGTAAGCTGTATGCACTGACTTTCCCTCCTCCAGGGCCTTGATGACAGTCTCAAAGAAGTCAGCCAGGTTCAACAGGCAAGATCTGCCCCTGATGAATCTAAACTGGGTGGGGTCAAGTGCCTGGAGATTGCCTATGTCCTTGTTTATGAGATCCGTAATAATATGCTCTGTGGCTGTACAGATCAGACTTGTCAAGCTAATGGGGCGATAGTTTCCAGGGTCAGTAGTGGCACCACCTTTGTGCAAGGGGATGACAATATCAGTTCTCCACTCTGCTGGAATGAAGCCTGTACTTAGGCTATGGTTGAATACTGTGCTCAATGGTGAAATCAGTTCTTGATGGAGATGGTGCAAAATACATCCTGGGATACTATCAGGTCCCATGGAAGCTGTGTTCTTTGCCTTGGATAATGTTTTGAAATGAACTCCATTGTACCTCAAGCTCACACAGGAAAAAGCTGGTATATGCAACTGTACCAGCTTTTTTCTGTTCATCAAGTCAGGTTGTCAATTAATTATATAACTATATATATATATATATATATATATATATATATATATATATATATATATATATATATATAAATAAATAAATACATGTATATACAAGGGACCACACATATGGGACCACATAAAACTTTGTCTAAACTGAAAAAGTGTACTTACAGCAGTCAGCAAAAAATATCGACAACATTTTTTTGCATGCTCCTAGGCAAAATCTCAGTGCTTGTAAATAAAAAATTTTTTTTTTTTTCAATAGGACTGTTTTGGGGTTTTAACACAGTATTTGCGCAAGATCGCTATAATGCCAGGGTTGGGGAATATGCCCTTTCCCTGGTATTGTGCAATCTCTTAGTTCATAAATTCACAGATTCATAGACTAGTACCAGGCTAACCACCTTTGTGGGCATTGTGGGACATTTTAAGCCTAACCATTGGAGAATCAAACTCTGTACTTTGCGTCTGTAAGGTAAACACATTAATAATTATAGCAGAAACATTTTAAAGATAGAATTGAAATGCATTTATAATAGTGGACAGTGAAATTATGTTTATTAATTTAAAATATATTTATTTAAATATATATATATATTTATTTATTTAATTATTTAAAAATATATGTATATATATATATATATATATATATCATAAATATATATTAATGAATGTATTTACTTACATCACCATAAATCATCATTATAAAACTCTATTTAAGTTTAGAGTTTTATCTCTTATATATGAGAATGGCACATTAATATATATTTATGTCTTGGTAATATATATATATATATATATATATATATATATATATATACACATATATTTTAAATAATTAAATAAATAAATATATATATATTTTAAATAAATATATTTAAATTAATAAACATAATTTTATATGAATATATTTATATGTATAATTTCACTGTTTTGGGCTCTATTTTTGCACATTAATAATTATGCCAACTCCCAACCAAGTTGCTATACACAGAAACAAACACACACACAGACACACACACACACACACACACACACACACACACACACACACACACACACACACACACACACACACACACACACACACACACACACACACACACACACACACACACACACACACACACACACACGCACACACACACACACACACACACACACACACACACACACACACACACACATATAGAAAGAGTCAGCTCTGCCTATAAAATACTAGTGATCAGCATTCATTTTTCCCAAAACGGATAAATTGCCAATTTACTAGAAAGTTCCCTTTCCTCCTGTGATGCAGTAACTTTGGAACTGGTATATATAATCAGATTAGGATTTATACTTTGGAAAGTTTTTAAAGAAAGTATTTCAGCCATCTGTTATTAAGTGAGATATTCACAGTGTGGTTTTTATTAGGTACCTGAACTCTAAGGAACTCCAGGGAATCTTAGATCTTCCACACAGAGAAGCTTCCTCATTATTTGTTATAATTGGATTAGGCCATACAACCCCCACATTAGAGGTATAGGGTTGCTCCCCCCCCCCCCCCCGTGCATCCCGTCCCTGCAAAAACACATTTTTCAGATGTTTTGAATGCTGGTCATCAGAAATGGAGCTAGTTTATCTGGCATCCCACTCAAATCAAAGTTGAAAAGCAAAAAAAAAAAAACTCTTCATTATGTAACTGTAGAAAACTGCTTTTTAAGCATATATTGTTACATTGCAACACAAAGCGCTTCAGTCGTGACCACAAATATAGTACTGGCATTATGCCAGTACTGCACTCCTGCACCAGAAGATGATACCTGAAAACACCTTGCACCCACATAGCCGCCACATTTGACCTGCCCTAGTTACATCTCAGCTGTTCCTGTTTGGGAACTTTCATTCATGCATAATCACAGTAGTATGAGACATTCACAAATGAGTTGATTGCTTGGCAGGGAGCCATAAATGTTAATGGCACATCTCTAAAAGCTTAAGATGGCTAGCCCTCTGAGTACATTTATTTTGGTCCTGGAAATTTCTTTAGTATTGTTATTTGCTTACCAGCTAAATGGATTGGTTTATTGGCCTTTTTTAGCAAAAAGCTTGGAATTGAGCAGTAAAGACAACAATTTACACAAGTACAATAAGACATAAAATTTATATACGTACTTCATACAAGCAATAACTTGTGAGTAACATCTATAGCAACGATGTAATAGAAACCATTGAACTGTACAATAAGTATGACAAAAAGAATATGCTTTATACAATTGTTATAACATAAGCACAACTGGCATGTAAAGGAGGTCAAAATATTCATAGAACATAAAAGCATTAACAAATTTGAACAAGAGTTAGAACATAAGTGAAACAGCAGGCATGATACATTGTGAGCATTTTTTAAACACAACTTTAAGCTTAACAGTTTCTTGCTTTTTTATTTCAGTAGGCAGGTGGTTGCAGGTTGCAGGTCCCAGTCTTGAGAAAGCTCTTTCTCATAATGATGTTTAGAATCTTTGTTATGAGAGGCAGAAGTAATTATCTAATGAGCTAAAGAGGTTTTAGGAGTAATCTTGAAATGGCAGCTTGACTTTCGGATTAGGGCAGTAGACTTGTTCCAGGACCTTAAAAATTAGTGTTAATAAGTAGGATAGCCCTATTAATAATGGATAGTCAATTATTTTTTGTAGCAACCTACAGTGATGGAGAAAGGGGTCAGCAGGAAGGATAACTCTGCATTTAAATCAAGTAGGTGTTGTATGCAGAGTGGAGAACGAGGCATGCCAGACCTTATTCTAATTTCGGAAGTAAACCATTTTTGGCAATAGGTAAATTAGCTTTTGGAGAGTGTAGGTAACCAATATTGTAACAGTCTGAAGTGTCTTTTGACAATTCTTGTCTTGTAAAGTTGATGGGCGCAGTAAACGACAGAGCTGGATCGAGGATTTTGTGTTCTGTTCTGTCACAACAGGGGTGACATTCATTTATGATCCTTTGTGGTAATGATAGCAATTAAGTGCAGTTTTCTTATGTTGGTGAAGGTCAAGACATTATTTTTATTTTTGGAGGTGTTAATTAGGAGTCTGTTGGTGGTTGCCCTGTTGCATAATTGAGTAAAATCTTGTAACTTACTTTGCAGTTCAGTGTGGTGCCTTCTGGTTTGTAATAGCAGTATATTGTCTGCATGCATAGCTAGTTTACGATTGGTGAATTCTAATGGTAAGTCATTAACAACAAGACAGAGAATAGTAATGGGTCAAGAACAGAGAGATGTTGGGCTTGTCATTTTGTGCAAACCCACAGAAGCAAGTAAGTTACCATAATAAACTTGGAAAGATCTGTTCTATAGATAAATTTGGAACCAGAAGATAATACTTTCCCCAAGGCTTAGTCTTTTAAGTTTACTGAAAAACATGTGATGGATGACTGTTTCAAAAGCCCTAGACATAGCAACAAATAGCCCCTGCCATGATAACATCTTCATTCATGTTGTAGTAAAAGTGCTAAAAGCTGTTGCAAAAGCCATGCTGAACTTCATATAACCATTAATATACTTTAGTGGTTGGCTGTACGGTAATTTTTCAAACTTTTTGTTAAGGGTCATTGATTTGAGATGTCTGTAGACCTTTAGTTGTGATACTTTGGGCAGTGAGAGTATGTATGCAGGTTTGAATGTTGATGGGACAGAAGCAGCCATAAGTGGTAGGCTAAAGATTGGGGTTGCAGATTTTTTCAGAGTTTTAAGGAGTTAAGGAGCTTGGAGAATTTGATGCTTCATTTAGTAAGTTTAAATGTAGAACTTTAGTTTATTTGACAGTGATTTTGGTGAAGAGAAAGGTCGCTGCATGTGAGGCTAGTGAGTACAGAGTTGAACGGTTCTACCTGACTTCGTCGACAGCGCAGAAGACCGACATCGGAATCCGGAGCTCCAGAAGATCGAAAGCGAAGAAGAGAAGACCGACATCGCGGAGTGGCAGAACATCGACAATGCAGAAGAGACCCACGACGACGACCAACACAAACGCCGAGGGGATGCCGATGGGGAAAGGCTGTGTGAGTAGTATGTAGCAGTGACGGTTAGGACGGTGGGCGGGGCAGGTAAGTGATTGGACGTGGGGTTGGGTGGGGGGTAGGGAAAGTGAGTTAGGTTAGGGATAGGGGTTGGTTAAGGTTTTAAGTTAGAGTTAGGGGTTAGGGAGGGTGGGGGTGGATTGGGCGGAGTTAGGGGAGGGGTAGGTTTTAGGAGTTAGGGGAGGTAGGGTGGTTTAGTGGTTAGCGGAAGGAGCCGGTAGGGCTAGTAGGTAAGTGTGCGTTAGTGTTAGACCTGTGGCTTAGGTAAGGGGTAAGTGTTTGTGTGGGCTGTGTTGTGTTTGTGGTGTGTGGTGGTGTTGTGGGTTGTTTTGTTTTGTGTTTGTGGTTTGTGGAATTGTTGTGTGGGTTGGTTTTTAATATATGGGTTTTGTGGTTTGTTTATTTGGTTGTCGGTTTATTTATGTGTTTGTGGTGTGTGGTTTTATATGTTGTGTTGTGGTGTCGGTTTCGGGTTGTTCAGTTGAACTGGTTACTTCCTCAAACAACCATAAGGACAGAGGTTGAATGGGGAAGCTATTTGTTATATCATTTAAGGTAGATTTCAGAAAGTGAACATAATCATTGACAAAGTATTGATTATTTGTGAGGGGGCTTTTCTCAGGTAAAGGGGAGTTATTTAAAGCTCCTTTTGACTGCTGTATTTATTTCCAGAACAGGTTAGGCCTTGTCCAAGTGGCTTCTTGCTTATTCCTCAGGTGTATCACCTTTGCTGAAATGGTAATTGCTCTAGTTTCTTTTCTGAGATTTATAAAGTTTAGATGGAATTGATTATCAAGAGGATCCCCTTTCCAAGCTTTTCAAGGCTCATTTCTAGAGCTCATTTATCTTTATGTTCCCTAGTACACCTTGGACTAACGTGCTCCAAGCCTTCTTTTAGTAAGTGGGAGTAAAATATCCCTCATTGAGATGAGTGTAGAAAAAACTAATTCGGGAGCAGCACTGGGGACAGACATGTGAAAGAGGAGACAGATCAGTACCATTAGAAGAGTATTAAGTTGTACTATTTTAACTGGTGGAAGAGACCTTTCAGTCACTATTTGAGGAGGATTTTTATGTATCTGGAAAGACTAAGTGGATATTATAGAAGAGTTGTTGTTTAGAGAATTTGGAAGACTTTTAGTGAGAAGGTAACTGTGTTTCGTAGTGATTATAACTGGGGCTACTGTGGAACTAGATTTTTGCTTTTACTTCCACCCTGAGCAACATGTTATTAAGGGTGAGTTCAGAGTTATTAATAGACAGTTATATTAAAGACCCTGGGGATAATTGTATTTTTATTGAACGTTTTTTTATAATACTAAGGAAAACAGAAACTGTGGAAGGTGGGGTAATATGAATTGAAGCAATCATGATATGCTTATGGCCTCCAAGGGTGATGTGGGAGAAAACTTAGTTGGGACTCTTTGTTTCCCTTGGCTTGTGAAAGAATAAGTAAAAAGGTCACAAAGAAAAAAAGTGTGTTAAAAAACAAAAAGAAAAATCTAGCAAAGCTAGACTTTCCACGGTGTGATTCCTTAAAAATCTTGTATTATAGGTGACATGGGATGTTTGCAAATTACTATTTAAGGACATCGTTGTTTCAGCTAAATGGCAATTCTGAATGTCCATGACTTTTTCTTTTAAGTCTATTTATGGACAAATTCAGGCCAATAACGCAAACCCGACCAGCTGTGGACATGCTTTTAGCTTCAATATTTGATAGTGTCATACACAAACACTGATCAATAAATTAGAACAGCTAAGTATTGATGTACTCTTGATAAGATTGATAGCTGCATGGCTTACAAATAGGAAATGGCAAGTGTCATACAGTAACTGGACAGGCGGAATTCAAGTTACAGTCAGGGTGTCCCACAGGGCTCTATCCTAGACTCATACTTGTTTAGATTGTATCTTTCAGATCTATGTTTCATCTGAGGTGTTCTACAGTCTGCATGCAGATAACTTGAAAATGGGTAAACTGATTACACGTGTTACAGCTAGGGCATGCCTGCAAAAGAACTTGATTAAATTGACTATTTGGGCACAGGAGAATAATATACTTATAATTACATAAAAAACTAAGCATATGACATTTGGGAGACTAAAATTGAAAGGTGAATATTTAATACAGCACACAGTGATTGAAACTGTAGACTCATTTAAAGACCTGGGTATATGGGTAGATCCAGCTTTAAGTTTTTCTAATCGTTATCAACCAATTGGTTAATGATAGTTATAGAACTACAGGTTGTATAAAAAGATTTATAAAGTCTAGGAAATTAGAAATGATGAAGTTGTTGTTGGTTGGTTACATTAGACCCAGACTTGAGTAAGGAATACCAATACGGAAACCCTAAAAGAAAACAAGCATGAGTAAACTGGAAAGAGTACAGCGGAAATATACCAAGGGTATCCATGGATGTGAAAACTTAAGTTATTATGAAAGACTAAAATATGTGAACTTGCACATTGTCCCTTACAGATATCTAAGAGGAGATCTTATTCATGTATGTAGGGCATTTAGAGACAACTATCTCTGGGAATGTTTGGGGTTATCAAAAAGTACTTGAGAATCGTCAGACAACCTATGTAGAAGATTCTGTAGGAATGAGAATTGTACTAATTGGTTCTCTGACAGAATAGCTGATACATAAAACCAACTACTATTCATGCATCCTCAACCCCTTTTTCCCATTTTGCACATGGGGTCAGGGTGTCACTTCAAGAGTGACAATCATCTTCAGCCATGGTTTAGTCTGGGTGTTTAGTCCTGCCTCAGCAGCTCATCCGTACCACTCACTCGCACACACTCGCACCTAGGGCATTAAAGCAAACAGTAGTTTAGATATTTTAAGAACAGCCTGGACACTTATGGGAACCAGGCCTGCTGAATATAGCTTTGTTTATATGCTTGTTGTTTGTTTGCTTGTTATTTCCCTGGAACGCTAATTCCACCTAATACGCGGCTTCTCAGTGCTTCTGTGGCTCACTAGTGATATCTGCATTGCTTACTGTACTTATTTCCTTGTTTCACTTGAAAGAAAGTTACTGTTTGTCGTTTTTGCATTTAAGTTACCTGTAACACATTGCACTTAAGTTACCTGGCACTTGCTCACTAAAGCAATTATATAAGTCAGCACTAAAAATTAAAAGCACTACACCCTCACTCCCCACTGGCCCTGGTTTTCAATTATTAAGGAATTCCCAATATTATTCTAGCATGTCCAAAGGTCAGTTGTCAATCTCCTCTCCGGTCCAGCTGGTGAATCTGGGAATCTTGAGGCAATGTTACAACTGCCTCATGTACACAGACAACCCTCTCCTTCTCCCAACAAATTCCAACACATGTGAGAGATGCAACCATATAGCCAAACTGGAGGCTAAGCTCTCTCAACTCAGTACTGGCATAACCAGTCAGGAGGAGAAGGAAACCATACTCACTACAATTCCAGTCTCACATAGACCTACCACGACAGCAAACCAAACACATAATCACACAAAAACATACTCGGAGGCTCTAAATAAAGATCTGCCAAGCAGCAGAGACCTCCAAAGCAGACACCCAAGCAGCCGCTACCCCAAAACAAAACACGTGCAACACATATCTCACAAAGCCAGTGTGCCAAACAGTCACAGCCCTTAAGACTAAACAACACACCTGATACACTTGTAATAGGTGACTCTATCGTCAGGCACACTGACGTCCGCTCACCAGGCTGAACAAGGAGAGGGTCACGGTGAGCAGCCTGTCGGGTACTAGGATCCGCCACATAACACAAGCACTCAGGTCACTCCAAGGCAAGTACAAATATGACTCAGTCATTGTCCATGCTGGTGTGAATGACCTGAGACGTACCTCCCTGGACTACATGAAAAGAGACATAAAGGAGCTCTCTGAGCATGTAGCCCAGGCCGGTATGACTCTGACCTTGAGTAGCATCTTACCCTCACCAAGAATGATGCCACAATATGAAGACAAGATGATCAATTTCAACAATTGGCTTAAGTACTGGTGTCATTCAAAGGGGATCCAATGCCTGTCAGCTTGGGATGATATGCTCGACAAGCCACGATGCTTCGCTAGGGACGGCTTGCATCTGTCACCCCTGGGCTTTCGGATATTGGCAAAGGCTCTTGCTACCCCATAGTGCCTTTTTAAGGCAAGGCTCAAAAGACAAACCCACCTCCATAGGTATCACAAGGGATAAGAAACTAAGAGTAATGCTACTCAACGCCAGAAGTCTAAACCTCAAGATGCACGCACTCGAAACTCTCCTTAGCATGGAGAACATCGATATCTCTGCAGTAACAGAAACCTGGTTCAGGGCTCCCGAGAGCACCCCAGCACTACCAGGTTATACCTCATACCATGCTTTTCGGCCCCAAAACTTGGACCAAACCACAAAAGGAGGGGGAGTATCGATATTCATCAAAGATACCCACACCTCCAGGTTGGTGGCAAAGCACGAAGCATCAGAGACTATCCATGTGCAACTAACAGTGGGTAAAACTGCCTTCCAGTTTATAGCCTGCTACAGACCACCCTCCCAAAACCAGGAACCCCACTCGGCCTTCCTGAGAACACTGGAAAATATGAAGGTCTCTCCAAACACCATTATATTGGGCGACTTCAACTACCCAAACATAGACTGGGAGCATTACTCTAGCTCCAACACCCTAGCCCAAAGGTTCCTAGAATTTATAAACTCAAATGCTATGGAACAACTTGTTACCACTCCCACAAGAGGGGAAAACATACTGGACCTGATCATCACCAACATGGGGACTCTATGCTCCAGACCAGAAGTGTATCCCTCACTGGTAAGATCAGACCATAAACTAATCTCACTGGATATTCACATCCCGACCCCACCCCCTGCCCAGAAAACCACAGTGAAAAACTTCTCTAAAGCAAATTTTACACTCCTCAAAACTGAGGTGGAATCCTTCAAAGCCCCCGGGCCTGTGGAAAATACAGCCCAGACTGCAGAATCCTTTATAAAAGCATTCTATGAACACCTTCAGGAATGCATGGATCATGCGATCCCAAATAAAACCAAGACCCAATCCTCCAAAGGCAGACGTCCTGTCTGGTGGACCCCAGCCATAAACAAACTATACAATAGAAGGAGGAAGCTACTAAATGATAAAGCAAAATCCCAAAAAGGGAAGGCATCACTGATCAGTATTAGCAAAAACTACGGGCACACATAAAATTGTCTAAGGCCAGCTTCGAGAAAAATTGCACAGGACACTAAGGATAATCACAAGGCTTTCTTTAGTTATGTTAGGAACCTGGGTGGTAATTCCCAGATATGCTCAGAATTAGTCCAAAATGACAAAAAATACACCGAACCCACAGACATTGCCAACATCCTAGCTGACAGGTTCAGCGCAAACTCCCCCCCCCACCAAAAGGGCAAATATCTATCCCAGCAGAGTGCTGCCCCCCTGACATCTCAGATGCTCAGGTAAGAGCCACCCTCTCCAAAGCAAAAAACACAGCATCAATGGGACCAGATGGTGTCCCGGGCTGCGTCCTACATGAACTCAAAGAAGAGCTAAACCCAAACATAAAACTACTGTTCAATCTCAGCCTTACTACAGGATATGTGCCCAAAGAGTGGCGTACAGCAACAGTGGTCCCTCTCCATAAAGATGGTGCCTCAACGGATCCTGGAAACTATCGCCCCATAAGCCTGACTAGCTTGGTCTGCAAAGCTATGGAAAGGATCATCATGGATCTCATAAATAAAGATATTGGGGACCTACAAACACTGGATCCTACCCAGTTCGGCTTTGTTAAGGGCAGATCCTGCCTCTTAAACCTGGTTGATTTCTTTGAAACAGTCACCAAGGCCATTGACGAGGGAAGGTGGTCCACACAGCCTACCTGGACCTCGCAAAGCCTTCGATACAATACCCCACTCGGGCATTATAGATAAGCTCACCAGCTTAAATATAAACCCCTATGTCACTAGATGGATTGCAAACTGGCTCAAGGACAGAACCCACATGGTTAGAATTGCTGGAGCCATGTCAGACTCCAAACCAGTTACAAGTGGTGTCCCACAAGGCTCAGTCCTGGGACCTCTCTTGTTCGGTATATATTTCTCGGAGGTACAGGCCAACACGGAAGGACTGTGGCTGACCAAGTTCGCAGATGACTGCAAACTGGGTGCCATAATCGACTCTCCAGCCGACACAAGCATCCTCCAAAAGGGCCTCATAGAAACAGGCAACTGGTGCCAGAGCCATGGCCTCAAGCTAAATGCCAAAAGTGTATAGTCATCCCTTTGGCAAAACAAAGTGCCCACAAATTACCACATAGGTGGAAATCCATTAAGTACAGAAGAAGTAATTAGGGACCTGGGGACCCAAGTTGATAGCAATCTCTCATTTGACAACCACGTGGCCAAAGTGGTTAGAAAAACATTTTATATAGCCCACCTAATCATGAAGGGATTCACATCTAGATCAGGGAGGTCATCGTGCCTCTTTACTCATCCCTCATCAGGCCCATAATTGAGTACAATGCCCCTTTTGGGATGTACCTTACCAGACACCTGCAGCAACTGGAAAGACCCCAAAAGTACCTCACCAAGAGGATCAAAGGGCTCAAACAGATGCCATATGCTGCCCGGTTAAAGAAACTCCAGCTCTACTCAGTGGCATACCGCCTGTTCAGAGGAGATCTGTGCCTGACGATAAAGCCATGTCCAACCCGAATTAATGGACATGCTGCACCTCAGAAAATCCAAATCCCATCGAGCTACGCGCTTGAGAGACTTGAACCTCAGCACTGAAATAAATAGGACATGCTGGAGGGACAGATTCATAACCCAGAGGCTCCCTTCACTCTGGAATAAAATCCCAGTCCAGGTTAGGCAGAGTCCCTCATTGACTCTCTTCAAGAGGAATCTTGATGATTGGATGGGAGATCGTAGGTTTACCCCGGGTATCACTTCTGTGTCACTGTTAGATAGAGGCATAGTATACTAACCTCGAAAAAGGGCATAGCAAAATAAATTTAAAATGGGTGGCGAAAGCCAAACACATTCTAGCTAGGCTTATAAATGCCCTAGGGCAGATAGCCTAGTATGAACCTATGAACCTATGAACTGTTTTGGTATATTGTCAGGCTCGAAGGACATTATTGCCCGTGCTTAAAATATTTCTATGTATGTATGTGTGTAAGTAATAGTAGAGAAGTTATTACCTTGAGTTTAGGGACAGTGGCTGAGATGGCATCAGTTCCAACAGAGTTCTTTGGAGTAAGTTGTTTTAGTGCACTTACCAGTTATTTTTTTTATAAACTAAATAGAGGGCATTAACTCGGGAAATTTATTTTTAGATTTGAGAAAAATATTTTGTCTATGCCTATAAATACTCAACTTATTATCTAAAAAATAACAACACATATGTGGCAAACATACTTTTGTCTCCTGCCATACTAAATGTCCATAATCCCTTTAAGTATCTTAAGGAAATCACAATATTCACAAGGCAATTAAATTTAATATCTGCCCTTTAGTAAATGAATGTCACGGTTACAGACAGACCACAGCTCATTCACATAAAAGTCTTAAGTGGATGTGATTAAAGATATCCCATTCTTTTCTGGTAGTTTGTCTTTCTGAGTAAATAATTCCTTGTATGACTTACACAACACATTAATGCATGATGTTCTTCGTGTTTCACTGCTGCAGTCATCACATTTGGGTTATCCCTGCCAGGATAGCCCTTGACCGACCCGAATACCAGAGGCTTAGTATTTCTGAGTCGGTTGCTGTCACTTCAGGACTGATGTCAGGTCATCAATAGTATAAAGTAAGGCAGCCGATGCCATTACACCAGTATTTCTTGCCAAGGAGCCCAAAGCAGAAACAGTTTGCACGAGTGCCAGTCGGCTGCTACCTGAGTTTCGTCTACCGAATTGAAGCTGAAGTCATTCTAAAGCTAAGTACCCTATTCGGGATCCCTTTTTCTTGCACTAACCTATGTCAGAAAAAGTTAACAATTGTCTCGCCTGTGGAAAGCAAATACCACACCGAGACTTTCATTCTTACTGCGTCACTAGTTTAGGCCCAGACTATGACGTCCCCCGCTGTCACTTCTGTGCTTTGTTCAATGCCAGAACTTTCCATCGTCGGGCTCTTGTAGCTAGATATTTTCGCTTACAGTCCTCTAACTCCGAAATGGCTTCGGTAAGCTATCCGACAGCAGATCTTCTGAAAAAACATAAAGATAAAGACAGAGACAGACTGCACAGGTCCAAACCTACCAATGATGCTCCCATTAAGCTAGTCGTCAGTTCTCCGGTCCTCAGTGAGGTGCTTTTGCAGCCCTTGATGCCCGGTTCTGTGGATTCGCAGGCCGCTACTGTGACTCTTTCAGAGTCTGGTATGCCGCAAACTCTTCTTTGACTAATGATCCTGCAGTCGTCTCTACCTTGGATGGGTCCAGAGCTGCTGAGCAGGCACTGGCTTCCGAGGAAGTCCTTCGAACTACCAATTCTCTACACAAACCGATATCTTCTTTCATGAATACCATTCTTTCTAAAACTGCTGAGTTTCTTAGGCCCATTGTACCAACCACACCCAAGACACTGACGACCCAATTTCAAATGCTAAAAATGGTGGAAGACCTTGTCATGCTCATCAGGGGAAGCCAAGCTACCCCCTCCAAAAGGAAAAGAGATCTGTCCCCTGAAGTTTAGTCTGAACAAGAGTCACATGAATCTGATGCATCTGACTATGAAGACATGCAACCCCTCTCCACATATGAGGATTCTGATGCAGAGGATTCCATCCCTTCAGCCTCTACCACAGAGGATTTTTCTTTCAGGGAAACCCTTCATACCTTAAGGGAGCATTTCCAATGGGACAGTCAGGACTACCCTCAGTCTAAAAAGAGACTCAGGGAATTCTTAAATCTTCCACAGCACCGACCCTTGGCCATCCCCCCAGTCCTGGATGTTGTGGAGGATGTTTTCCTGGAATCCAGCTTGACTCCTGACACTCTCCCTCCTGCACCCAGAAAAGCAGATAGGTATTACAGAGTCCCTGACTCACACAAATTTATTTTTAAAAATCCTACTGCTGACCCTGAGGTAATTTCTCAAGGGCCTAAAGGGATTAAAGCAACCTCTGCTAAGAATCCCACCCCTTCAGATAGGGATTCCCGAGTATTAGACAGATGTAGTAAACAAGTATACACCTCAGCTACTCTTACTATCAGGGCACTAAATTGTCAGTTCCATATGCTACAATTTCAGCAACATAACCGGGAACTCCTCAAACAAAAAATGTCTTCCTTTCCTGCTTGTGCAGAATCTAAAGAGTTACTAGAGTTAAAGCATTCTGAAAGTCAAGTAACTAAACACACCTTGCACTGTGGTTTTGATGCCCTAGAAGCATCTTGCACACTGGATCTGTCATTAGTAGGCATGCATGGCTTAAGGAACAGCCCTTGCCAGACCATGTCAAATCTAAATTGTTGGACCCCCCTTGCACAAAGACAGCTTACTTGGCAACTAGGCAGAAGAGGTCTTAAAAAAGATGGAAGAAAAAGCAAAATCTATGCAGACAGTTAAGGACTTTTTACAGGTCCAGCCACTCAGATTCAGCAGACATTGTCCCACCAAGCACTGGTCCTTTCCTGCTCCCTCTAAGCCAGTTCAGCCCAGACCCCAGGGAACCAGACCCCCCCAGACAACAGCCACAGGGAATGCAGAGATCTAAGCAGTGGACTACCTCCACTTCAAAGCCAGGGAGTTCTAAGCCACCCCCTTATGGTAAGAACTCACAATAACTCACCTCCACCCCCTCCCTCTGCCCACCTTCACTTACCTCTTAGGAGGAAAACTCTCCTTTCATGCAAGCACCTGGGCCACCATTACCAATGACCGCTGGGTTCTCAACGTAGTGTCCCAGGGATACAGATTTTCTTTCCACACTCTTCCAACCCCAAAAGAGTTCCCAGATCTACCTCCAAACCAGTGGGCAGAGGTGAAAAAGCAAGTCCTTTCCCTGCTCTCTATGAGGGGAGTAGAGCACGTTCCTGCAGAACAGAAAGGCCAAGGTTTCTACTCCAGACTTTTTCTGGTACCCAGGAAAGAGGGAACCTGGTGCCCCATCCTCGAGCTATCCATTCTAAACACCTTCCTGGTGATCCCAAAATTCAAAATGCTCACCCTCCAGCAGCTGCTACCCATGCTCACCAAGGATTCTTGGCTAGCCACTCTGGATCTAAAAGAGGCCTGCCTCCACATTTCTATCAGGGAATCATGCAGGAAATATCTCCATTTCAGGGCAGGATCTCAGCACTTTCAGTTCTCTGCACTTCCCTTTGGCTTATCTACTGCTCCCAGAGTTTTCACAAAATGCCTAGCTCCGGCCATTACCTTTTGCAGACAAAGGAATATCCAGATTTACCCATACTTAGATGACTGCCTAATTCAGGCAGGCAGCCAGGAAAACTTGCTCAAGCACCTGGCCTTTGTAAAGTCCCTTCTAACCTCCCTGGGCTACACTATCAATGAAAAGAAATCCAGACACGTGCCCACTCAAAGGATTATATTCCGGGGAGCAAGCCTGGACACAGCATCCCAGATAGCATTCCTTACACCAGAAAAACAAATTTTCCTAACAGCCTACTTCTCTGAACTAGCCACCAGACCCCAGCTGTCTGTAAAGAAAATCCTGCAAGCTCTGGGGTTCATGGCATTTTGCATACTACTTATTCCATATGCCAGACTGCATATGAGGAAACTTCAGTGGTACCAATAAAGCCTTTGGTGTCAACACTCTCAAGACCTGGAGACTCTTATACCTATAATTTCTTACCTCAAAAAAGATTTTCTTTGGTGGGCAACAGTATACTCCCACAACAAGGGACTACCTTTCTCACCACCCCCCGCCACCCAGACCCTCACCACAGATGCATCAGACTATGCCTGGGGTGCACACCTGGATGGCAGGTGCATACAGGGCCAATGGAGCAATCACCAAATCCATCTGCATATCAACCAAAAAGAGATGATGGCTGTCCAGCACGCCTTGATAGCTTTCAAGCCCCTTCTCTCCCCAGGGGCTCTCCTGATCAAAACAGACAACACTACTGTGATGTGGTATATCAACAAGCAGGGAGGGACTCACTCCTACCTTCTATGCAGTCTGGCCATGACCCTTTGGCACACAGCCTCTGCCATGCAACTCCACCTGCTAGCACAATTCCTACCAGGTTCTCTCAACTCTCTGGCAGACCAATTAAGCAGAAATCTTCTGGACCCACACAAGTGACAGCTCAACAGAAAAACCTTCACCCTAATAACTTAGACATGGGGCACCCCGAAGTTCGACCTCTTTGCCTCCCACACCAACCATCAGCTCAGCAAATTCTGCACCAGGGAGCATCACTGCATGGCTTGGAATGTGGATGCCCTGTCCTTCCCCTGAGTCAATCTATCGGTCTGTGCTTTTCCTCTACTACCTCTCATCCCCAGGGTGCTGCTCAAGATAAAGGAGGAAAAACCAAGGGCAATCCTTATAGCTCTAGACTGGCCTCACCAGCACTGGTACCCCTTGCTGCGCAGCCTGTCCCTTCTGCCACCATGCCATCTTCCTCAGGTTCCAAACCTCCTGACCCAGAGGGAAGGGGAATTCATGCATCCCCAATTGCAGACACTCAGTTTGTCAGCTTGGCTTATTTCCTAACCCCTGATAAATCTGCCAACCTCAGTAAACAGGTTCTAGATGTTATACGTGAGTCCAGATGCCCTAGCAGTAGAAAGTCTTATGCTGACAAATGGAAAAGGTTCTGCACCTGGATTTAAGCTAAGGGAGCAGATATGGTGCAGCCCTCCCTCCCTCTCATCCTGGATTACTTAGCTGACCTGCTACACAGTGGTCTGTTTATCCTCTATTAAAATTCATGCCTCTGCATTCTCTGCTCATTTTCCCACTGAGCAGCCCCTTTTCTCACACCCTTTGATCAAACAGTTCCTAAGAGTGGCTGTCAAGGCTGGCTAACTCTCTAGAATGTGTAAAATCTGCTAACCAGTTTACTATGTAATTTAATTTAATCCTGACTTGCGCTCAGGATTAACTGTACCCTGTGGAACTTGTTTAACTTGCTTACTTATGTAATCTCTGTAAATAGTCTGTTTTTAATATGTAATGCTGGTATTATGTAATGCTGTATCTGCTTACCCTTGGAGCTTTTCTCCCCGGGCCTCCGCTGAAAATGGACATGCATCCAGTCGGACTATCCCGGTCAACAAATGTAAAATTAAAAATAAATAAATAAATAAAGAACTTGAGACCACCCAGTAGAGCACCATCCCCAGCTTGGGACCTTAACTTTGTGTTGGAGAAGCTCACCCTGCCCCCTTTTGAACCAGCTTCTTCTGCAGAGCTAAAATTTTTCTCCTGGAAGACAGCTTTCCTTCTGGCCGTCACTTCAGCCAGACGAGTCTCTGAGCTGCAAGCACTTATGGCTGTGGAACACTTCATCATCTTCCATGCTGACAGGGTATCCCTTAGGACAGGTAGTGTCCAGTGTGGCTCTCAACCAATCCATTCATTTGCGTACCTTTTTTCCTAATCCCCAGAAGAAGGGGGAAAGGATTCTGCACTCCTTAGATATGCACAGACAGCTCAGATTCTATCTAGACAGGGCTAAATCCTTCAGAAAGTCTGATCAAATTGCTGGTTAGCTTTGCTACTGGAGCAGAAGGCAAAGCCATCTCCAAACAAACCATTTCCAAATGGATAGCACACTGCATCCATTTCTGCTACAAACAACATGGAAAGCCTCCCACCAAGGGAGTCAGAACTCATTCCACCAGGGCAGACTCAACCTCTGCAGCTTTCCTCAGAGGAGTCCCCACCAGGGACATCCTGGAGGCTGCCACCTGGACATCTTTTCACACTTTTACGAAACATTACCACCTGCCTCTCTTCTCCAAATCCAGGGCAGGGTTTGCCTCTGCAGTCTTGCAGGCATCCTAGCCAGCCCACAGTTTCCATGACTGCCTCCACCCATTTCCTCAGCTTTGGGAATCAACCCAAATGTGATGACTGCAACAGTGAAACACGAAGAACATAGTACAGTTGCGTACACTTATCATAAATGTAGATGTTCGAGTGTATTCACTGTTGCAGTCCTGGTTTCCCTCCCTCCATCCCCTTTTTTTTCTTTTTTTGTTCTGTTTCCTTACAAGAGACATATTGGTATTTACTTTCTACTGTGGGGTTCTTCCACCAGAACCTGGCTCCTACTTGGGGCCTGCTGACAGGTTAGGGCAAGAAAAACTGATGTAATGGTGTCGGCTGCCTTACTTTATACTACTGACAACCTGATGTCAGTCCTGAAGTGATAGCAACTGATGCAGAAATACTAAGGCTCTGGTATTCGGGCCGGCCAAGGGCTACCCTGGCAAGGATAACCCAAATGTGATGACTGCAACAGTGACTACAGTCGAACATCTACATTTATGGTACATGTACGCAACTGTACTTTGTGTATCCAGCAAACCTCCAACTACTAGACCTTTCCATTGGTTTCTTTTCCCCTTTCCTTCATTTGTCAATGTTTGGATGGACATGTACTAAAATTAATTGAAAAGAGGTTGTTCTCATTTATTAGCATATACAGCTAGATTCACGATAGGCTACACTAAGTGTACACGATCTGTGTTCAAGAACACCCCTACCACATTCTTTGTGCTGTCTATTCACTCTGAAAGTTTATACTAAGTGCACACATTGTCTGCATCTTTATGAATCCCCATCGATATTTGAGGCTGCAAGAAAATCAGTGTGAAAACTAAAATTAGCAGGAACCAGGTGGGAGTTATGCTTGTGCTACCTATATAGTCAGAACAGTGTACACTTACTGTAGGCATTCAGGAATCTCTGGCCCATAGTCTTACGTGCCTCAGGAGACACGGTTCATGGGTTCATAGGTAAGTACAAGGCTACCTGCCCTTGCGGGCCATTTTAAGCCTAGTTAAGTCCCTTGTTTGTGCTTGAAATATTATGCAGTCTTGTAGTCTCCCATTGGTTTTGAACTCAGCACTTCCTGGCAGACATGATTTTGACCACGTGTGAAGGGTTTACTGCAAATTAAAAAGTTATTAATGGTACACATATATAATGCCTTCATCTGAGTAAAGATATTCTGAAATTGTGCACAGGAGTTGAGTCATCTTGTACAACAGAAAATAATCTAACAAAATTGAAATATTTTGTCTTTTTTAAAATATACATTCAGGGGCTTGATAAATATTGCTGCAGTACTCAGGATTGTCAACAGAAGGGACAACCTGGTATTCATTCTATTAATGATGTCAATCTTTTCCTTTTGTTGCACAAGTCAGTGTAACGAATGAAGAAGTAGATTTGTGGATAAGAATAAATCTCCTCCTCCTTCAGGAAATTCAGGTTTGATCACATATTTTCATTCAAAGAAAGTGTGAGAGTGTTATTAGAACAGTATTTCGATTATGCAAACTCAAGAAGAGAAGCGCATTCAGCACAACAGAGCCTATGACTATATCTGTAACTGTATACATATCTATATCTAATTGTATGTATATATATATATATATATATATATATATATATATATATATATATATATATATACTTCCATATATAGGTTCATAGGTTCATAGGTAGGTACTAGGCTATCTGCCCGAAGGCATTTATAAACCTAGCCAGAATGTGTTGGCTTTCACCGCCCCCTTAGATTAGTTCCCTGTGCCTCTGTCCAGCAGAGCCACTGAAGTGATCCCCGGGGTAAACTTTCTGTTTCCCATCCACTCGTCAAGGTTTCTCTTGAAGAGTGTTAGTGAGTTGCTCTGCCTAATGTAGATTGGAATCTTGTTCCAGAGCATGGGAAGTCTCTGTGACAGGAATCTATCCCTCCAGCACATCCTATTTATTGTTGTGGTGATGTTTAGATCCCTAGAGCATGTGGCTCGAGTGATTAGCTTTTCTTTAGCTGGAGCATGTCGATCAGTTCTGGGTTGGACATGGCCTTGTATGTCAAGCAGAGATCACCTCTGAGTAGTCCAGCTGTATAGGGCATCTGTTTGAGGCCAGTGATCCTCTTGGTGAGGTACTTCTGTGGTCATTCCAGCTGTTGCAGGTGTCTTGTAAGGTACATCCCAAATGGGGCATTGTACTCTATGATGGATCTGATGAGCGATGAGTAGAGGGGCACAATGACCTCTTTTGATCTGGATGCGAACCCTTTTGTGATAAGGTGTGCCATGTAGAAGGATTTTCTAACCACTTTGGCAGTGTGATTATCAAAGGAGAGTTTACTATCTACTTGGGTCCCCAGATCCCTTATTACGTCTTCTGTATTTAGGGGACTACCACCTATGTGGTAGTTTGTGGGTACTTTCTTTTTTCCAAAGGGGATGACTATGCACTTTTTGGCATTTAGCTTGAGGCCATGATTTTGACACCAGGTGTCCATCTCAGTGAGACCCTTTTGGAGGATGTCTGTGTCAGCCGGAGAGTCAGTTATAGCCCCTAGTTTGCAGTCGTCTGCGAACTTGGTCAGCCATAGTCCTCCTGTGCTTGCCTGTACCTCTGAGAAGTATGTGCCGAACAGGAGGGGTCCTAGGACTGAGCCCGGGGGAATGCCTCTTGCAACCGGTTTAAAGTCAGACCTAGCTCCCGCAACTCTTACCATGTGGGTTCTGTCCATGAGCCAGTTGGCAACCCATCTTGTGATGTAGGGGTTTATGTTCAGGCTGGTGAGCTTGTCTATAATACCAGAATGGGGAATGGTGTCAAAGGCCTTTGCGAGATCTAGGTAGGCTGTGTATACCACCTTTCCCTCGTCTATAGCCTTGGTAACTGTCTCAAAGAAGTCCACCAGGTTTAGGAGGCATGATCTGCCCTTAACAAAGCCGAACTGGGTAAGGTCCAGTGTTTGGAGGTTCCCAATGTCTCTGTTAATGAGTTCCATGATGATGCACTCCATAGCCTTGCAGACCAAGCTAGTCAGGCTTATAGGGCGATAGTTCCCGGGGTCTGTTGTGGCTCCACCTTTGTGGAGTGGAATAGCTGTTGCTGTGCGCCACTCTATGGGTACGTAGCCTGTGGAGAGGCTGAGTTTGAACAGTGTGTTTAGGTGGTGGTTAGTCTTTGAGCTCGTGTAGGATGCAGCCTGGGACTCCGTCTGGTCCCAGTGATGCTGTGTTTTTGGCTTTGGATATATATATATATATATATATATATATATATATATATATATATATATAATCAATACTCTAGCCCATTTAACACAATTAAATAAATAAATAAGTAAAATCAGAGTTCTGCACCATTTTTGGTACATTCTGTATGTGAATTTGTTTGTGTCTTTCGGCTTATCCCGGTTAGGGGTGGGCACAGCGGAACTCCGGTCCGCAAATGATTGGCAGTAGATTTTTACATACTGGCTTGCTGGGCCTTAACGCACAACCTTCAATGAAGGAACACCCATTCATGCATGTCGCCACACAGAAGACGCTCTAACTGAGAATCGAACGGGCAACCTCCAGCTGTGAGGCGACAATGATACCGCAGCATCACCACCGCAGTTCTGTATGTAAATATTTTTCATAATTGAGTTACCAAGAAATGCAAAAAGAAGAAACGTGTGTGTGTGTGTGTGTGTGTGTGTGTGTGTGTGTGTGTGTGTGTGTGTGTCTATATATATATATATATATATATATATATATATATATATATATATATATAGATATATATATATATATATATATATATATATATATATATATACAGAGAGAGAGAGACACACACACACACAAACACATAGACATGGATGTATTTGGATGTATTTTAAATTACTGAAGTGCCAAAAAATCAATCCCAAAAGATCAAACTTCAAAATACATATTTATTTAGGTATATTTGTATGTCTGTACACTTGAGTAGTGCACTGGTCATTATTGACCCATTTCAGGCTCAGCCTGATTGAGAAACAAAAGCCATACTGAAAAACATAAAAAAAAGCAACTGATTCTTTTTTTAGTGGCATAAGTCCTCCTGCACCCTCACACCCCCTGCTAATTATATATACTAACTCAGAGATCACACAACAATAGGGTAAGGGCAAATCCCCACATGCTGCTGTTCCACAACTTCTGACTCAGTAATGCGTGCATAATCAGTCATATGATTCTTTTATCAATCCTGCCGGCATTACAGACATTCTATATTACAAATTTTCAGCTGTTTATAATTCTCCAAACAGACACACACACACACACATACACTCACACACACATATGCACACACATACACACACACACACACACACGCACACACACACACACGTGTGCGTGCTCTCGCCACGTGCGTCATCAAGAAAAAAAAATCTCTTCCCAGTTTTCTGCCATTTTCTTTAAATTTCTTTGATCACATATCCTGCTAGTTAATGAAAGTGCAGAAGTGTGCCAAAACCACAGCTTAAAAGTCAAAGCAAAGAAATGCATAATAGCACCTTTTGCAAAATCAAATATCCAGGAAAACTACCTCATTGACAAAACACCCCTAAAAGTAAACACAGTAGTCAGCAGTTTGGGGACTCATGTAGATAGTAACCTAGCTTTTGACCAACATATGGCTAAGGTTGAAAGAAAATCATTTTGTGTCAATTATCTTATAAGTAAGGGCATGACATCTAGTTCTAGGGAAGTCATCGTGCCCCTGTACTCAACCATCATTAGTGTTAAATTAAATTAACAGGTTACACAAACTAAAATACTGTACAACTATATATTTGTTTACTGAAAGGTTTATTTAAACAAGCTGACCAAGCACTACTGTCGAGATTATAACATTTTCTTTATAACACAGATCACTGTCAGATACACTGCACTTCCTCAGCTGACTCAAATTACAAAATGTCCACCAGATAGTCTTTCATGGTCACTTTTATCTGGTTTCAAAACTTCTTCCTTGTTGAAACATTCTTTTCCTGTATTGAAGCATTCTTTGTCTGCATCCTTATCTCATCCAGAGAAAATCATTTCTCAACAGACCAAAATGTTCTTTTATTGATAGGATGGTCTGTAACTTTTTCTGCTGTGTTAGCCATTTCCCTTTAGCAGGTTTATTCACTTGAATATTTATATACATTCAACTGTTTATGATATTTCAACAAGCCTCTATTGTCAATACCATTTATTACAAAAACATTCAGAAGTATAATACATTTTGTTTCACACAAGCACATTCTATTAAGCTAATCATATTTGTTTCCTGCATATTTTTTTTTCTGTACTTGCAGATGCTGTGTTTTAAAAATATCACACTGTTACTATGATAGAAAGCAGTTTTACCAAACCTCTGTTACTGTGAAGGAAAAACAGTTCTACCAAATTATATATATATTATATAATTATATATATCTTTCTATCAAATACATGTTATTATTATGCGGGAAACCAGTTTTACTTTATATAATTCTATCAATTAGAGCCATCAGTGAGTATAACGCTCCCTTGGGTATGCACCCGACCAAACACATGCTACAAATGGAATGTCCATAAAGGTTTGTCATGAAAAAGAACACAGGACGTAAACATAATGTCCTATGCAATTGACCTCAAAGTCCTATCTCTATATTCTGTTTCCTACAGATTGCTGAGATGCAAATTCTTCCTGGCATACAAGGCATCCTTGGATCCCACTCTAATGGACCTTCTGCATATCCACAAAATGAACAGTACCACAACTACTAGATCTAAAGCTGTATACTTTGCTTGTGACTTAAACAGGACTTGTTGGAGGGACAGGTATGTCTTGCAGTGAATCCCTGTTCTCTGGAACAAGCTTCCCATCCACGTGAAGCAGAGTCCTTCAGTAACCTTATTCAAGTGCAACCTGAAAAAGTGGATGGGAAATTGGAAATTCACCTCAATTCTGACACCTGTGTCTCTGATGGACAGAAACAGCCATTAAATCATTACCTAACTAACATTAAACCATGCCCTAACTAACAAACACCCCCTTAAAATAACCTCTAAGGTACAATAACACATGGGATACGTTAGAGTTGCATGGCAAGGCTTATAAAGGCTCTGGTGGTTGTTGGCATAGTATATGCTTACAAACCTATGAACCTATAAGTACATAACTCTACCTCATAGTCACACCTTTCCTCAAAGTTTCCAGAACTTATTTGCCAAAAGCTGTATATGGCTGGCTGCATAACACAGAAAGCTAAGATTCCAACTGCAGGATTTGCTCATATTGTAAACCCTTCCATCACTGAGGCTTTTGTTGCACTAGTCTAAAACATACCCTGTGAAATGACATGCCGTTACTAGTGCTCTCCTTACCAGCTCTTGGTAAAGTAGTCGGAAAACATTCTTTACAATCACATCTAAATATGGCATAATGTGAAAACAACAAACAGCAACATTTCTGTAAGGAGTAGGGGACAATAACTACCATCCTCAATGTACAGCAATTTTATTTTAATTTAATTTAATTTTATTTTAAAATTTATGGTCTGCATTAACTCTTTTTATTGAGGTTGTACACTAAGCATACCAATTGCCAACAACATAGGTGTATTGGCTATATTTTACTTACCAAAAAAGTATTAAAAACTGTATCTCAAGTATTTAACTGTGTATAAATGGGGTGCTTATACTTCGCAAATGTACAGA
This sequence comes from Protopterus annectens, assembly GCF_019279795.1. Lineage (NCBI taxonomy): Eukaryota > Metazoa > Chordata > Ceratodontiformes > Protopteridae > Protopterus > Protopterus annectens. Next base: position 110,968,436 of record NC_056749.1, read on the forward strand.
ATTGGGTTGCTTATCCTTTGCAAATGTGAAGAACTGGAGTGCGTATCCTTAGCAAATGTGCAGAATTGGGGTGCTTATCCTTTGTAAATGTGCAGAACTGGGGTGCTTATCCTTCGCAAATGTGCAGAATTGACCACTTACATTGAGACTAAGGCACCTTTCTGTAGTGGATGAGTTGCTTGTAGTAAATATTAAATTTTGTACATAAAAAAATTAACTGCAGCAGCATGAACTGTCTTTTTATCATTATTATTTTTAACATCCTTATTACACTATCACTTAAGACATAGGCAACCTTATATTTATATGAAAGAAAACAAACCATATTAACAAGTTCCCAGTGACAAACATTATACATCATGTTTTTTTTATAACTGCATCAATCCAGCATTACATAAATTGCTCAATTCCAGCTTTCCCTCAAATCTCACACCTCTTCCAAAACAGTATTCTGCATGTACTGTTCCCACAATTTCCATTTTGTTTATGTAATTTGCTCCTACCCTTTTCCTAAAAATCCCATTTCCATATTTTTTATCTCTCTTAAATATTCAGTACTTCAAACTACTTTGGTTTAGACTTTTATTTCCATTTTATAGTAATTGTTTTTTGGCAGCCACCAGAATTAAACTTAGCAGAGCCTTACTATGTCCTGCATCCCAGCTCAAAAAATCATTTCTTTACTTACATCCACTTGTTCAACCAATATTTTTGACAGACTACTCTGCAGAGAATTGTTGAAGTCTGCCCACTCATTATACTCCCAAAACATCCTAGTTACCGCTTTCTTCTCATCACTCCTCCAATATTTACCATCTACCTCTGGAATCTGCTTGGGTATAAAAATACCTATGGAAACACTTTCAAGAAAAATCCTAACTCTTCTAGGCTTTGCCACATATGTACTTCCATCATTTCCTTGTGAATTATTTAATCAACCTTTCTTCCCAATCTTTTCAAACCTCCTCTGATTCATTCCTTGGTTGACATGCAGTATTTATATGCCCTACTTCTTTTTCTTTCGGCTTTTCCCGGTTAGGGGTCAACACAGTGGATCACCTGTCCGCTCATGATTGGCAGTGGAGTTTTACGGTGTCGAGTTGCCAGCCCGGTGCCCAACCTTCCACAGAAGGCACACACACACACACGCACTCACACCTAGGGCCAATTTAGAATGTCTAATCCACCTACAGCATGTCTTTGGGATGTGGGAGGAAACCAGAACACCCGGAGGAAACCCACGCAGCCACAGGGAGGACATGCAGACTCCGCACAGAAGGCACCCCAGCCGAGAATCGAACTGGAGAACCTCTTGGTGTGAGGCAGCAACGCTAACCGCTGCACCACTGTGGCCACCCATTTATATGCCCTACTAATTATCCATTTTTAACAGAAGCTTCTGTTCTAAGTTCAGCTGAAAACTCCAGCAGAACAGGTCTTTCACTTAGGATTCCCCTTCCCCTTTATCTTTGCCTCTGCTCTGATATCAATCCCTGACAGGGAAGGCAATCACTAGCTTGCAGTCCAAATGTCTTGTTAGCCTCTTCCCATTCTATAACCCTTCCCTCTCTAGTTATTTGCTCCCAATACCTTGGTTCTTTTGTTAGTTTTCTCCAGAAAATTCCAGCCCTCTCTTACCTGTTCTCTGTACCCCTAATTGCAGTCATCCTTATCGACAAAATCTCCTTTCACAATTCTCGTGTTGGCTTAGTTCTTGGAATACTTTCTGCTGGTTTACAAGTATAATATTCTGTATGGCTGTTGTTATTCTCCCTGGGGATCTGCATCCAAAATCCTACTCTCTCCATATCCCTTGAATTCCACCATTTCATCATCAACCCTTTCTTCTTTGAATTATATCTTTCTGCTTGTGTTGTACATATGAGCCTTAACTGTGTAGCTCTAAAATATCCCTTCAAATCAAGTAATCTTAAACCACCTTGTTCTGTTGGAAATGTCTTTTTTATTACTGATAGTAGAGGAGACCATGGTGGGTAAGTGTCTTGTCCCTAGAGGATGTTTTATTCTGAAGAAGTTAACATTCCTGTGAACAAAACCAGTCAATAAATTGGTGTCCTCAATAATGTGGTAGTTTAGTGAGTCAGTAACTCTAGCATAGTCCAGATACAGGTTTGCTGCATCTGGGTCTATTTCTAATGGCTGTTGTATTTTGAGCACATTTTCCAAGCCACTTTGACTGGAAGGGGCCCTTCTGTACCCTTGTGAGTGAAGTGTACTGATTGGTACCTCTCTGGTGAAGGGTGATTGGTCTAGGGCTTGGATTAAAGTCACAGTCAAAGTGAACTTTATTGTCATGCAGACAGCGCAACAGTGCAACTGAACGGAATTGCATTATTTGATCTCAATGTGCATACAGCATATACTGATAATATTAATACAACAATAACACACATACTGAAGCTAATCCAACAATAACAACAGTAAGACATATATGCAGTGCAGTAACAAGTACAATGACATGCACCAAGACTATTACACTTACATGTCTTCATCAGTACCCAAAATACTGCATAGATAATATATTGCACAGATCAAAATCAGACAGATTTCAAATTGCAGGGAATGCTAACTTGGCATATTGCACAGAATGTTAACTTGGTATCATTAATACTGCACATAAGGTATAAGAATGTATTTTCATAGAGTTATTGCATATGTCTGTGAATTACTTCAGCGTTGTAACTCCAGATCTCCATGACTAGCATGGTGTATATTATTACTGGAGTTCAGAAGTCTGATGGCTTGTGGAAAAAAGCTTCTATTAAATCTGGTGGATTTGCAACGTAAGCTATGGTATCTCCTGCTTGAAGACAAACACGAGAACAGACCATGGGCAGGGTGAGTGCAGTCTTTGACTATTTTCATGGCTCTGCTGAGGCACCGAGCAGAATGCAAGTCGGGGATAGATGAAAACGTGGACCTGATAATTCTCTCTGCCACTTTCACCACCCTCTGGAGAGATTTGTGATCTGAAACAGTTTCCATACCACACCGAGAGATTACTAGTCAGGATGGTACCCCGGAAGAAGGTTGTGAGAACTGAAGGTGGTAGTTTTGATCTCCTCAACTTTCTTAGAAAGTGTAGATACTCTTGGGCCTTCTTGACAATGTGATTAGTGTTTATTGACCAAGACAAGTCTTCATTGATATACACCCTCAGGAACTTGGTGCTCTTCACCCTTCCCACTTGTTGAGTAAGCACCCTCATTGTTTCTTTTGTGTTTTTTACATTTTTGTTAAGTTTTTAGCTTGTGGTATTTAAGTCCTGCATTTGAGCAGGTTTTTGCTTGCTTGAACTGAGCTGAACTGAGGTGGGCGAACAGACACAACTATGAGCTGAACTGAGGTGGGCTAACAGACACAACTATGAGCTGAACTGAGGTGGGCTAACAGACACAACTATGAGCTGAACTGAGGTGGGCTAACAGACACAACAATGAGCTGAACTGAGGTGGGCGAACAGACACAACTATGAGCTGAACTGAGGTGGGCGAACAGACACAACTATGAGCTGAACTGAGGTGGGCTAACAGACACAACTATGAGCTGAACTGAGGTGGGCTAACAGACACAACTATGAGCTGAACTGAGGTGGGCTAACAGACACAACTATGAGCTGAACTGAGGTGGGCGAACAGACACAACTATGAGCTGAACTGAGGTGGGCGAACAGACACAACTATGAGCTGAACTGAGGTGGGCTAACAGACACAACTATGAGCTGAACTGAGGTGGGCGAACAGACACAACTATGAGCTGAACTGAGGTGGGCGAACAGACACAACTATGAGCTGAACTGAGGTGGGCTAACAGACACAACTATGAGCTGAACTGAGGTGGGCTAACAGACACAACTATGAGCTGAACTGAGGTGGGCGAACAGACACAACTATGAGCTGAACTGAGGTGGGCTAACAGACACAACTATGAGCTGAACTGAGGTGGGCTAACAGACACAACTATGAGCTGAACTGAGGTGGGCTAACAGACACAACTATGAGCTGAACTGAGGTGGGCGAACAGACACAACTATGAGCTGAACTGAGGTGGGCGAACAGACACAACTATGAGCTGAACTGAGGTGGGCTAACAGACACAACTATGAGCTGAACTGAGGTGGGCGAACAGACACAACTATGAGCTGAACTGAGGTGGGAGAACAGACACAACTATGAGCTGAACTGAGGTGGGCGAACAGACACAACTATGAGCTGAACTGAGGTGGGCTAACAGACACAACTATGAGCTGAACTGAGGTGGGCGAACAGACACAACTATGAGCTGAGATACCAGATGACTAGAGACTTCAGAGCTTCCCAAAAAACATAAGTTGCCTGTTTTTTTTTCTTTTGCTTGATTAATTCAGTGTAATGCCCCTTTTGGCATGTACCGTACAAAGCACCTTGCAGCAATTGGAGATACCTCAGAGGTTTCTAACTAAGAAGATCAAGGAACTCCAGCACATGCCTTACACAGACTGACTAAAGTCCCTGTCACTATACTCAGTATTATATAATCTTCTTAAGGGAGACTTATGCCAGGCTTACACAAAAATCTCCGATCCAAACCTAATGAATTTGCTGCACATCTGTAAATCAAACAGGACAACAGCCAGCTGCTCCAGGGACCTAAATATAGCCTGCGACTTGAATAGGACATGCTGGAGGGACAGATTTGTATCCCAGTAGCTGCTGCATCTTTGGAATAGACTGCCAATTCATGTAAAGCAGAGTACGTCTATGACACTGTTCAAAAGGAACCTTGACAAGTGGATGGGCACTGTCAATTTTACTGGGGATAGGACCCACAACCCTCCTGGACATGGGCAGTCATTGCTAAATGCAATCCTGGGTATTAACTAGAGTATCTAGGTATTACATTGGGATAAAATGGCTAGGCTTGAAATGACCTCAGGATCAATAGCCTAGTAACCTCCTATGATCCTTTGTTGGATACTGGTCATCATTTTGTTATATTTTCCATGTCTCTAAGTACTTTTTGGAGTTAATGGTCAGAAAAAAGTATGAAGGCCCATAGTTAGAAAACCACTTAGAGCCTAAGGTACATTTAATCCACCACTGTGCATTTATGTGATATAACAATGCTGTTTAAACAAGCCATCAGACTTCTGAACTCCAGTAATAATATAAATGTCTTTCCTCAGCTCTATGTCTAAATGTGTCTGTTGTATTTGTACTGTCATGAATTTAAATTGTGTTACCTTGGAACAATGTGTGACAGAAAATGCTTTAGTAAACAAATGTATGAATAAGACTTTTATTTTGGTATGGAGACCATCTTCTGCAATGGCTATCATAGAAGTATGGATTAAATTGGGTATTTGAAATGCATTAGTTCACACTACACCTCTCACCTGAGTCTTTGATTCTGGATTTCTCTTTGCTATTCATATTCCCTCTCTCCATCCCACAGAGGGTGATCTAACAAACGATATTCCTTCTCATCTCCCTACCTGGCTTCTCCAGCACCTGAGCCACAAAAGTAACTTAAGTCATTGCGTATTACTGCAAAACCGTGACAAAAAACATTAATAAGAAAATGCAAATACCTGTGTTAGAATGTCCAGTAACTGAAGGGGCTACTGTATACATCTAAAAGTATATAACTAGTATGTTTTTTAATAAAAACAAAAAAGGAAAAAAACAACTGCTACAGTCAGGACCATATACTTTAATATTAAAAAAAGGTAGTATAAAAACAGAGAAGGAAAAGCGCTTTGGCATTGACAACCAATGCTTCTTCAGCTCTAAAAACATAAATAGTGTCCAGCCATTTAAATCACTATAACCAGTCAGAAACCCCCAAAGCAAATAAATGACTTATGGGTGGATACATAGTATTCCTTCCCATGAAACATATTCTAAACAAAAAACAATATATATATATTCTAATTTGTTGCAAAACCCATTAAATATAAAAATAAGTAATATAAAAATGTAAATCATAAGCATTAATAAATGCTCCACAGCAAGCTGACACTATTAAACACACTCATTCATACTCAGTATATTCGCAGTTCATATTCCTAAGTGTAGTTAGCATAGTTAGCAGCCTGTCTTCTGACTTAATGTATCATATTCAGTTCTTCTTGGATGAATGATAGATACTATATAAGCTGTAGGTAAAAAATCATCAATCATCCAGTGAATCTTATTAATGTCAATACATATAAGTACAGAAAAAAATTTACATGACAGGGCAGTATAATTCACTGCCCATCAAGTAAAAATCACTGGCTATTCAAAGAAAACCTCTTCAGGTGTAGGCGTGTGTATACTTAAAAAGATCAAATAGGTGCTAGGAATCATAAGCTTCTCCTAAGCTAGGCTAAAACAGGAATGAGTTAATGAGTCTTCGATCTTTCCTTTTTGCTGATTAAAAGTGAAAAGTACAAAGAATCTTACTAATAAAAAGCAAAGATAAGAACAATAACAACAACAGCCAATCACTTTGCATATATACATAAATCAAGGATCTGAGGGCAAACATGTTACTACGTTAACCTCGGAGACATAATGCATCATGACTGACTGTTGACAGCTCCTAATAAACTACTACCCAAATGCAAAATTAATTAAAACTAGAAATACAATTTCTTCCACCATTGCAGAGTAGGTCATAATCCATATAAATAAACTGTAATTCATAGCATCAAAGCTGAACAATGTGAGATACATATACAACCCAATACTTCCCTTTAAAAATCGTCATCCAATCATTTCTAAATTTAGCAAATCTGGGCCTATGCTCACTCTAGGTATCCAGTCACTGCATCCAATTGTTTTTAACTATTTATTCATTTTATTTTACAGTTAACCCTCGCCAGCGTATATTCAGGTCACCAGTTTACTGTTCCTGCATACCCATGGTCATTTGTCTGTACAAGCCCTCCATAACTCAAGGGAGGGGTGGATCCAGTAAGGCATTATTCACCACTGAGATGAAGGTGAAAATAAACTTCCTCTGGCCTCCTCACATTGGGACTGTTACACTCAGTGATGCAGGAGCAGTGTACATGCTACCCCCCACACACACACACACACAGACACACACACACACACACACACACACACACACACACACACACATATATATATATATATATATATATATATATATATATATAGAGTATATATTATATAGATGAAATTTCAAAATCTCGAACGCTCACATTAGCAGAGATGCAGAAAATTGAAATCGCTATTACCCCCACTCGCTAAATATATATTCCAGCTCCGAGATCACACTACAGTAAGAAAGGGCAAATTTTCCGATCTTCACTGCACCGCAATCTCACAATAGCATTTATGAAGAACAGCATTTTCAACATCTAAGCCGTTCGTGATTTTGATTTTTCATCCATCTAATAGGGACCCTATATACATATATATATATATATATATATATATATATATATATATATATATATATATATATATATATATATATATATATATATAAAATTATATATACATATACACACATCCCAACAGATGTACTACTTCTAAATATTATAGCAGTGGCAAAGAAAGGTATCACACCCTAGGATGGAAAAGGCTGTAAATAACCCTGTAGTCCCCCCCCCCAACAGCCATTTATCACTTATGTCAGTGCGTTGAATGTAGGTCTGTGCAGACCCTGTCAGAAACAAAACCCTGTATATGGATAGGATGATCTGTTTTGTTGCCTGTCATGTGAAGCGTTTGTAGATGCAGCAGTGATGCCTGGGTGTTCTATGATAATTTTTTTGTTAAATACCCCACAGTGCATATATTCATACCCTGTGCCACCTAACTCTGGTTTTATACCCGTGCCACTGGCATTAGAAGCCTGGTGCTGTGTTCCTACAGATCAGTAAATCCTAGGTTCATGACAGGAGCTGTATTCCGATTAAAAGTGCAACAAACGCTTGCGTGATACTAGCATTTCTGCTGGTATAAGTAGGGAATGCATGCTACAGACAATGCTGGTGCATTTTATTTGTAAAGAGTGCTCAGTCATGCAAGTACCTCATTAAAATTATAAAAAAGAAAAACAGCTGTAAATTTTTATTAATAGTGCAATGAAGATGAATAAAAACAAAATATGATGGCTTCTTTCTCAGCAAAAGATTCCAGTATGGTTTCTGTTTCATTTGGAAGCAAGTTGTTCTCATTCTACTGATGGGTCATTTCACTATATTTTCTGTCAGTAGAATTTCTTTAGAGATGTCTGTTGTGTTCGACTTCTGCTGCTAACTCTTAGATGCTGTTGTAATAAGCCTCTCCTAAGCCGTGAAAGAGAAGATGAGCCTTTATTAGGCAACAGATGAGAGTATTAGCACTGTACATTCAAACACACCATATTGTACACAGTACACAAGAAAATCAAACATTATTTTGAATAATTGTCTGCCATTTCCTCTGTTTAATGTAATATTCTTCATTGCATTTAATTATCACTTTGAAATATATTATCATAGCCTCTTTCCATTTTTTTCCTCATATTTATCTCTAGTCCATTACAGAGGCAGCCACTTCCAGGCAGTCTAAAAGAAAAAGACGCCAAAAACAGGAGTCCGCCAAAATGATTAAAGTGTGTCGACCACAATGTAAGGGCAACCAGCAAGGAGACACCAGACCCGTAGATGGTACTATTCAGCACAAATAAGTTGCAAGAAAATTAAAATAAAATCAGTTTTAATGCCGAACAACAGAAAGCACAAAAAGGACTAAGCGCTTTCACCAGGTATACTGGCTTCATCAGAGTCACAGTAACACAAACAGCTTGGTGCTAATAAATACTACCCATCAGAGCAATGTTAATTAATCAATAATTCAATTAACCACACATCCTGTATTGTAAATCATATTTCCTACAATACTAAAGCCTTGTGTTCCGGGTGTTTGATGTTTGATAGCCATTCAATCAACAACAACAAATAAATAAAACATTTCAGTTAAAAAATGAAATAATATTCATTAAAACTATGCAACCAATATAGATGTAATAACATTCCATTAATACAATCCATAAATTAATGAATATTCCTACTCAAAATTGATTTAAAAAATATATATATATGTGTATACCTATACATGTTACTTAAAGTAAAGAACATATCCTACCCCATCAAGTTTTGTTAAATCATATAAAACTTGCCCTATATTTCAACAAGGGTTTTAAAGAAATGTTCTCGTTAATCCCAGGTATTCTAGTGGCATTTAATCTGATTTGCCACTCCATCTCACGGAGTGCCACATAGTTACTTGTGTCACCTTGATAATCAGAAAAAACCTTGTCCACTATGAAGAATAGAAACTTCTTAAACCCTTGGCATCCTCTAGAATGTAAAAAAAGTGCATTGTGTTCATCCCCTCTTTTAATTGAACCACAATGTTCCCGTATTCTTTCTTTCAAGCTTCTTGTTGTCATGCCGACGTAAAATGCGTCGCATGACATACAGGTAGCCACATAAATACAGTTTTTAGTTAAACAGTTGCACATGCCAGGGCATGCAATGGTTCGTTCAAAACCAGCAATGGTAAGGTAAGATCCTACAGCTATATACCTACACCATTTGCAACATCCACATTTGTTCATAAAGGACCGCCTGTTATCCCTCAATTTCTTCTCTAAAATGTCCTTTAAATTGGAGCCCCTACTATAAACAATAATAGGTGAATCACCCAATGTGTCCCTTGTCTCCTTACTCAAAAAATGTTCCCATATACTCCTCAAACTTGAGCAAATGTCCAAAGAAATGTCATTATATTTCAAAATGAATTTGGGGTTACATCCAATGTTGTTCCCTTCTGTCAAGGTCTTGTTTTTGTTGTTCATATCCCCAGCCCCAACCCCCTTTCCTGTCAGAATCGGGGCATACCTACTCCTCCTTTTCTTGTATACCTCACGCTTGACTTTAGTCAACAAGTCTAAAGGGTAGCCCCTTTCCAAAAATAAACCAATAAGAATATAAATTTCTTGTTTAAACTCGTTGTCATCACTAATTATTCTTGACAAACGGACCATTTGACCTTTCACAAGTCCCCTCCTTTGGTGCAGGGGATGGCAACTTCTGAAATGTAACAAGGAGTTTGCATAGCTGGGTTTCCTATAGATGTTACTATCAAATCCCAAACCTTTTTTAGAAATCTTGATGTCCAAAAAGTTTGTATATTCATAACTCCAACTATATGTAAACTTCAAAAATTCCGAGGTTGTATTCAAATAAGCCATGAACTCCTTGGCACTGGCTTCATCCAAGGATGAGTAAATCATCCAAAAACCTGTTATATAGGAGGATGTTTTCTGTGTAACCAGATTTGAATATATTCTCTTTCTCCCATGCTAATAGCACTAAATTTGCAAACACTGGGGCACATTACCCCAGTTTGTTGCCTAAACAGTTCGCCTTCAAACATCAGGAAATTATTCTTCAAAACCAGTTCCATTAATTCATGACAAATTTCCAATTTGCTCAAATCAAAACTTGGACTAGAAAATAAACTATCATAAAACAGGTTTAAACCTGCCTGGTGAGGGATGACCGAAAACAAATTGATGACATCTATAGTTAAAAACCCAAAACTACCCATGTTTTCTATATCCACTGAACCCAATCTCTCCAAACAATGCCATGAGTCCTTCAGGATGTGACTAGCATCTACTAAAGCCCGCTTACAATGTAGGTCAACATAAGATGCCAATGGTTCTGTCTTTGAACCTTTCGCAGAAACAATGGGGCGAAACTGCAAACGGTCTGTGCCCTTATGAACTTTAGGTATGCCAAAAAATTTTGGCATCCTAGGAAATCTTACTGAAAGATAGTCATACTCTGTCTCTGTGATGGCACCTTGATGCAAACTGTCCAAAAGATACAAATCAATCCTTCTATAGGCTACATTGACCTCATGTTTAGAAACTCTACTGTATGTGTGAACATCACTCAGTAATTCCATCATTAGACCAGTGTAATCTGTGTTATACATGATCACCATCCCCCCACCCTTGTCAGGTCTCATACATCTGTATTGTCCCGAGTTAACAAAATCATGTAATATGTTCCTTTCCTCTTGTGTTAAATTGTCATCGTGTTCTTTCCTTTGTCCACAAATTTTCCTAAATTCATATTCCAGGACATTCTCAAAGATAATTAGCTCCTTACTATAGGGTGGTGTAAAAACACTTCGCCTTTTAACCTGGGTATTATTCCACTCCAACCCCCGGTCTAAATTACTCATATGGCCTACTGCAAAATACATTTTCAAATTTAACTCTCTCACGTATAATTTTAGATTTTTTAACAACTGTGTTATATCCAACCTATAACTAGGTACAAATTTGTCACCCCTACAAAACAATTCAAAATGTGATTCGTTTAATACCAACTCCGTGTAGTTGTAAACAATAAATCCCCTTTCTTTCACAATAGTGTGTTGCATAATTTCTTGAGATGTGAGTACATCACCCCCTCCATTCCCTACATTAGTGTTGTACCCCTCATGTACAATCATTGACATTTCTTGTCTGTCATCAACCAAAACCTTATTCTCAGGTGATCTTACACATTCATCATTAATCACTCCTTCTTGATAAAAAACGAAACTATCATTGAAAGTCTTGTCATATTCATCAAAAAAATCATCATTTTGTTCAGTCAAAAACGTGAATTCAACAATGTCTTTTGTAATATTGTCCTGAACCCCCCCAGCAACATCACAAGGAACATATTCAAAAGTGTCATTGCAAACAAAGAGAGTATCAATATCAACACAGATGTTAAAATCAACACAATAATCACAGTCCAATCTTTCAATTAACGGTTTCTCCTGAAACCCCTCGGGCTCCTCTGTTGGGGTTGGTTGTAATTTTGGCCTTTGTTTAAAAGTCTCTCCGATCTTCGAGGCAAGGTCTGTTCCTCTAAAAAAATGTCATCACCCTCACCATTTTCCTCCACTTCACTCGGTAAAAAATTAGAATTCACCCTACCATAAGTTCTAAGCCTGGTATTGCGGCCCGGTGGATATGCAAACCCGTTTTTATAATCATTGCCATCCCTTTTAAGCTTCTTATTTTTCACGGCAATATTTTTCTTTACAAAATTATCAACGTTCCTGATAACCCTCTCAAAATGACTTTGTTGTTGGTAAAACAATAAATCATTTGTTATACTAGAATCAAGTACTACTATCTCTTCCTTTCTTATTTTAATGTCATTATTACGAAGTATAATGTCCAGCAACTCCATACCTGTTCTTTGGTATAACCCTGTAAGTTCACGATACGCCTCCGAAGCCAATTCAATGCCTGTCGGTAACTTCCAAAGGCGCAAACCCATCGGAACTTGCTTCAGTTCCTTACACCTGGTTAGGAACAAACTATCAAGCTGTGTCGCCCGATATCTGGTGCACAGCTTCTCATATTTGTGAATCTGTTCCCTTAACGAAAGAACTGGTTGATCTAAATCATCCCCGCAGTTGTCGGTCAATGAGTCCTGATGTAAACCAAGTTCCGGGGCTTCAAACCAAGTAACTAGATCACGCTGCTGAGTATTATTGTTCCTAGAAGTAGACGGAACACCCTCCGTATTGTTGGGAACACCAGAAGCAGCCTTGTTTCTACTAGCGACTTCGCTAAAAGTAGAGGTTTTGCTCACCCTTTGTCCTGGTGGAATCTCATCGGTGGAGTGCATCGTGAATAGTTCAACTTCTGTTTCGGTAGGACTATTCACCGATCCATCCCCATCTTTGTCGTTTTCACGTTGGTATACTTGCAACAATTTGCCCAGAACAGCTGTTAACTCCTTCAAAATACCTTCCATTAAACGGTCTTGTCTCGCCGAACCAGAACACCGGGTCAACCAATACAAATAGTCTAAAAGAAAAAGACGCCAAAAACAGGAGTCCGCCAAAAAAAGGAAATATGATTTACAATACAGGATGTGTGGTTAATTGAATTATTGATTAATTAACATTGCTCTGATGGGTAGTATTTATTAGCACCAAGCTGTTTGTGTTACTGTGACTCTGATGAAGCCAGTATACCTGGTGAAAGCGCTTAGTCCTTTTTGTGCTTTCTGCTGTTCGAATTGTGGCATTAAAACTGATTTTATTTTAATTTTCTTGTTTATTTGTGCTGAATAGTACCATCTACGGGTCTGGTGTCTCCTTGCTGGTTGCCCTTACATTGTGGTCGACACACTTTAGCCACTTCCAGGCACTTCTGACATTAAAATTTTAAACACTCTACATTTTCTTGAGTTTTCATATTAATACTTTGGTGCCTTATTTTAAGCAGCCCCGGCTTATAATACATGACAGCTAAGGACTAAACCGGCACATTGTAAAAACAGATTACAATGTAAAGACTTTACAAATGGGTTGGTAAATATGTTTATTTAAAAGTGTGATAAGAAGCATGACATTCACTGTAACTTATTTCCAGCTGTGTGAATTGTTCTCAGCAGTGTAGACTGAAATGTTTTTATTTGCAGTAATTTATTATTTGGGGGTGGAAGGTGTGTGCCTTTTTTTTTTTTTGCACAGTTACTTTAAAGTCCACATTCAGTGTCAGCATGTAGTATTTGTTTAATGACACAAAAGAAATGGTATGCAATGCATCTAACTTTGGAAAAGAGGGTGACAGCTAAAAATACCAGCAGTCCTTGTCTCTATTTAGTATAATCGGAAGTGACTAGGTCAGCTGGACAGTTAACGGACCTTGTTCCAGTTGTTTGTGTGCTACTTTATACAGCATTTTGGCACTTACCACAGGGTGTGCTTATTCACCATTCCTGCTGTCCCTTTTTCTCTTTTACCCCCCCGTAGTACAAACCCTTCCCTTCACTGCTTCATTCACATTTCGTTTCCCATGGCAACAGAAGATCTCCACTGCCTTCAAAAAGAAGTCAGCGAATTAACTGCCAGTGCAGACATGTGGTGTGAGTGATTAGAGCAGTGCTTCTTTTAACATGCTCTGCCTGTCAAATAATTAGTCCTGCGCTCTGCTCGAGTTTAAGCTGTAAATTCTAATCAGCTGGTGATCTGTTTAACTTAAGCTGTTTGTTAAAGCATTCCGGTTACACGTAAATCCAGTAAATGATAACTGACGATACAGTGTCAAGTTGCAAGCAAACAAAGAATAGCTTAGAGAGGCATTGTCATATGTTTTATCTAGCAGAATACATTATGTACTTTGTTATGAATATGCATACTTTAAGATAATGTGTTGTCTGCATGCTAAAGTATATTTTCACTTATAAACTATGCTATTTACTATTTAAGAAAATGAATCATTATACAGCATGCTTTGACTACTGGGGTTACATAAATGGTTTATATAATTTTGGTTGGAGCTTAAGGTTTGTCTCCTACACGTGTGACTTATTATTTTGATATTCTGTCTCTGAAGCTCCTATGTTCTTTTGATGTTTTCTCTCTTTACCTCCTACATTCATCCCACTTGGTAATTAACTACATTCCAGATGTATGTACCTTTTTCAGACTCAACCCAGGAGTGGTATCTTGTTAAGTGTCTTCACACAGTTAGGCAATAGAGGTTGTGGAAATCAAGCCTTGTACCACTGGAAAACAAGAAACAGTTCATTAACCTGTAAGCCAACTGCCAGACAATATATCCTGCATTTCAAAACTTCCTTTCCCTTTCTGTTGTTTGTGATAATAATGCCAATATAGTGACTAATGCCGTAGTTTGAACCACCCTGTCCTCTGTCCTTTTCCACAAAATAGTAGATTTTGTGGAATTCCTGTTCTGCTGCTACAAGACATGGACAGCAATCCTATACTCCGATGACCATAGTTTGCACAAGCAACTTTTCTCCAGTTTCTTTTGATCATTTTTTTTCAAAACCTCACTGACTTACATTTTGTAACCTGACGGTGCATTGTAGGCTAATTATTTGACTTTTTGCCATTGCTGTGCGACCACAAAGTGGGGTGTGGTGTGCCAAGCTTTCCACATGGAGTGCAAATATTTTTTTCAGATTTTTAAGTTTTTTAAGCCACATTTCATGATGTATACAAAATATAATGAGGTGTGCTTCACCCAGAGGGTTGTGATTGAACAAAGGCAAACCCAGAGAGAGAGAGAGAAATGGCCAATGCAGATGAACACACCACAGTGAATGTGTTCACTGGCTGTGTTTTAGAAAGTAACCTGCTTAAACGTTTGCACTAAACAAGTTAAGAACATTCTTAGCAGAATGCAGCGTTTTATAAATCTGCAGTGCAAAGAAGCACAGAATATGTAAGTTACTGTATTGCATTATCAACATGGTTGATGACTGTCATGCATTACCTGCAAAGGTACCATTATTCAACATTTTAGTCCGAAATGTTTAACCAAAGAATTTTTCTTACATTCTTTATATTCCTGTTGCTTCTTACCATTTCAGATAAGAATTTCCAAGGTACTTCTGTTCTACTGGTAAACCATTTCTTCCTTCAGTATCTTAGAAGTAGTACCTGTTAAAGACAATGTACCTTCTTAAAATTGTTAGCAATCTTGGATAATTACAGCCTGTCACAATCTAAATGAAATTCACCTTGTACCTTATTTGGACTTATAAGGCCATAGAAAGTGTCTGTTAATTTAGCTATGGCAGACTTTCCATTAATGCCACCAGTGATCATAATATGAATGTCATTTTGGGCATTCCAGGCCCTGCCTGGAGGAAAACGTTATAGCTGTCAGCCAAGACAACACTCTCAGAGGAAGATGGTGGAGAAGGTCTCACAGTACGGTACCACTGCCCACATTGGAGACCAGCAATTGTCAGAAAGGACACTACTCTACAGATTCTACCATCACATTGACCATTGACACAGAATTCAGTTTTGGTCTCCTTGAAGGTCCATCACCATAACTACACCTGCATCATATCTTATGCTACCAATTCTGCCTCAATACTGGAGCATTCGAAGCAAACATCTCATCTGTAACATGGTGTGTGTCCTTCAAGTATGTTGCATCAAAACTGTATAGGCACTTGCCAAAAGGATACATAACAGTATATGAGAATTGTCACTGCACTATTTTATCAGTAGTATAATACTACACTGTTCTTACTACTAAAATAAAGCACTGTTCATTTTAACTAAAAATAAATATTCACTGTACCATAAAATAATAAAATGTATTTATTACACCACCAACACAACAGAGGCTAAAACAACTCAAATATATGTTATGAATTATTTTTACAATCTCACAGTCAGCACTGCCCCAGTCAGAAGGCTTTGTATAATGACTATATTAACATTCATTTCTTATGACAATGTTGTAACACTTTCAGGATATATCAGTGGAAGAACTGATACATTCCACAGTGTACTTACGTAGCTATTAGACTTCATTAAATCAGGCATAAAACAAATATAGACAGTCTCACGGCCCAGACTATCTGCTGAGGTCAGTTCACCCTTTGTAAGCACTGGTTACAATGTTTGCACTTCCAAAATGGTCCCTAGTATTTCGAAACAATTATTAAGGAAGTCCATCTATCTCTTAAATGTGAAACTGCAATTTTTTGTAACTATTTACAGATTAGAGCCACATTAAAATACTGCACTACATTTTTTTTATTTAGTTGTTTGTTTTGGTGGGAATAAAGAAAAAAAATATTAAATTGCTGTTTTTGAATCCTTTGGCACCAGCGCTAAAACCATGAACACTGTAATTTTTTAATTTGTAAATTTGTTAATGTCATTACACCTGGCTGCCTGAACAATCTACAACAAATCTCAATGATCTTTTACGCAGATCAGCTGCACCCAGCTCATTTGTTTGCAGCTGAATGCTGGTCTGTAAATTCAACTGTGAGAAACAGAAGTATACTGTGACTATAAATATACTTTCTGTGAAATTGTACGTCCTCAGTGGCATTATATTATAGTCCAGTGGTGTAGGGACAGAACTCTCATGTTGTGATACAGAAGCTTTCCCCCCTACTTTTTTTAAATGTGTTGCTTATGGTGTGCATTCCTTGACTCAGCAGTTTGGCAGCAACTTAGTGATCATAAAGCAGTTTATGCTGAAGCTAATAAGGTAGATCCAAAATACTTACATCTGCTATAAAGCAACATTTTAAATATATGTGCCTTAATGCACATTGTCCTATATTGATTGCCTTAAAGTCCTATCTCTACATTTTGTCACCTACATATTACTGACAGGTGATCTATACCTGGCATACAAGGCATCTTCTGATCCAGCTCTGATGGACCGCTTGCGCAGCTGCAGAACAAACAGTATCAGAACCACTAGACCTTAGAATTTAAATTTTGTTTATGACAAAAATAAGACAAGTTGGTGAGACAGATATGTGTTGCAGAGTCCCCATGCTGTGGAATGGGCTCCCCATCTATATGAATCTGAGTCCATCCCTAACCCTATTTACTCACAGCCTTGATCAATGAATGGGAGATTAGCAGTACAACCTGAGTCTGCTCCCCATGTGACTGATAGACAGAGGCAGGCAGCAATACCCAAACTAATATATCCCACCACCGTATAACCACTAGAAACTTCCTAACATATTCCTCCTAATAAATGCTCATGATACATAGGGACATAATTGGTTTGAGTTGCACTGCTAGGCTTAGGCCCTTGAGGTTGTTAAACTGGTATATACCCAGGAACCTATGAACCTGTTAATATGTGTTGTCAATGAACAACCCCCTTTTTTAACATACATTATCTGATGGGGTTTACTGTCATATTCTTGAAAATGCTTCCATCAAATGACCATAACGTCAATGGAAAATGTTGATTTCCAACACATCTAAAAGGCAGAACATCGGAAATGACATATTCGAACTTCATGGTTCGACGAGTTCGACATAGCGGGAGGTGACGTCAGTCACCCATGCTATGCACATTAACGTACCATTGTGTCGATTCTCAGCTAAAGCTTCTTCTGTGTGGAGACATACATGAATGGGCATACCTTCGTTGAAGGTTGTGCGTCAGGGCAGGCAACTCAGCACATAAAAATCTACTGCCGATCATTAGCAGACCGGAGTTCTGCTGTGGCGACCCCTAACCGGGAAAAGCCGAAAGACACAACAACAACACTCAACGATCAATGGTACATTAATTGTACTATTTTACAGGGGGCTATGCCCCCTGCACCCCCACACCCCCTGCACATTAAATATACCAACTCCGAGATCACACTACAGTAAGGAAATGGGCTAATTCCCTGTTCCTCACTGAATAGGGACCTCCCTACACAATATCAAGCCCAGAATATCGACCTACACTACCCGTTCACTGTAGTGTAGTTGATCATTTTTGGTTCGACATTATGCCGACTTGGAAACTGCAAGTTGACCACATGCTGGTCGGTCATTTCAGTTTCCACGTTTTGATTGTAAACCGTCTGCTGGTATATGCATGTTTGTGCATATATCATACATGTGGGTCTACAAAATTACCCTTCCAATTATATATGCTAATTCAGACGTCACACAATACTGGGAAAATAACATACTCCCCATCCCTAGGAGTTGTACGATCACACTCACCTGTTGACTATCTGCTTAATCTTCTAAAAAATATATATATATATATATATATATATATATATATATATACATAAAATAGAGAGAGAGAGATAGATAGATAGATAGATAGATAGATAGATAGATAGAGCTACAGATATATGGATCTTCACTGGCCTAACAGCTTTGTAATGGTATAGAAATCCTTAATAAATGTAGCATTGTAACTAGCTATTCCTAACAATCTTATATTTTTTAGGGTTTTATGGTTTTTTGGAGGTAGTGTAAGTCTTGATCAGGCAACATTTTTATGCTTGAAAATATATAACCATAAAATTGTAAAGCTATATTTGTTAAATTCACATTTTTTCTTTACAGTTAATTCCAATTATTTTTGGTCTTTCCCAGTATCTTATCATAGTGATCAGTTATGTCATCCTTCAACCTCTGAAGGTTTTTTTTAATGTTTTAGATTCCCTATTGACATGTTCAATGAAGTGTTGGAGTATTTCTGACACAAATGACTTCAAGTACAATTATCATGCATCTCTTATGATCTGTATGCGTCATGTGATCAATGATACTCCTACATTCAGGGTATTAATCTAGATTGAATATCCTCTTTATTTCTGATTAACTTGTTTGCCATTCTAGTAGCAGTACAAATTCTCACTTGTGATGGATTTTTTGACTTGACAGTTGCAACAGTCAGTAATACCTATTGAAGTAGGCCTGTTAATATTTCTAATATATCCTGTTGCTCTCTTTTGAACAGCTCTTGTTCCATTTTTTCTAGTATGAGATTGAACTTTCCTAGGGGGTTGTGTAGTTTCAAAAGTAGGATTTATCAGCAATTTTGTTTGCTGATGATTTTGTTTTGCAATGCTTTCAAAATTATCCTAACATTACCTTTGCAGATTATCTACTTCAATTTAAATTTTCGGTTATTTTACTAAATATAGGTACTTCCTGACCTTTTGGACAAGTCCTGCTGCCATTGCTGTGTTATTTTTAGCAGTAATCTATACTTCAAGCACTGTACTTTGTTTTCTTTAGTAAAGGTCTTGGTTTTAGTAAACAAATATTGTTTGTCATTGATTATGTTGACTATGACTCCTGGTTCATTTAGAATGTTTGTTGTGATGTTCTGAATTTTAAATTATATTTCTGGCTGTCTTTTATTTACCATGTTTATGATTGTATACACAATTATTTATTATATCTTCCTTTTATTTGTGATTCATCTACTTCTATCTTCTATACCCATTTTTAGTTTTGATTATCTTAATTACTTCAATTTGTTTGAAATGTACTTATTTTTGAGTATTCTTAATGCATATCTGTACTATTTTGCAAAATGATTCTTCTTTCCACTGAAAAAAGGTTTTATCTCTTACAGGTGTATTTTTGAAAAAGTGTTCCAGAATTTATGCATGCTGCCCTGCTGATTTGACATTTGAAGCTGTTATATTGCTTCTTAAAACTTGAGTTATATTTCTAGTCAGTAGGCTTTCTGTATAATGCACTTGTTTTGTCATTTTATTTCAAATATCCCTTTTATGTGCCTGAATACAATTTGTTTGGTATTTACAGAGTTCCATTGCACATTCACAGTCTGGCAATCCTTATAAATGCATATCAGGTTCCATCATTGCTTTTGATATGAGCTATATTACAGAATCCACAAGTCAGAAACATCATTCTAATGTGCTTCAGTGCTTACCCTTCTTTCTGGACCCTTGTTTAGTGTTTTCAAATGCTTAGTTTTGTTATTGTGCACATTGTTTGGTCCCTGGAAAATGGCTTATTTGTTATTTTAGCATCTTGATGTGTAGCTTCTTTGTTCAACAGAGTATCACATACTGTGTAATTTCCCTGCTATGTGCATTAAATGCTTTTAATTAACCTAACATTTACAGTAATATTCATTGTAGGGACATAACTGTCAAATTTAGCAATCTATTTACCCCATAATGAAATGATATTCTAAACTGTATTTTGGCAAAGGTTCAGCACTTTCTGAAGGACCATGCACCATGGCAAAAGGGACTTATGAAATGAAAGGATGGTACTATTTAAAGGATGGTGTACCTTAGCAAAAGGAACTTATGAAGGGATACATTCCTTTACCCTAAAATGTAGTAGCTGCAAAATTGATTATGTTTAGTAGGCGATATGGGGGAGTACTGGTTTCTGCATTGGGATATAGGGGAGTTTGCATCCACAGAGTCTCCATTATACGTGCTTGTATGAAAACAGTCTGCTTTTGGCAAAGCTGCTTCCGTTGTGGATAATAAGAAATAACATTTGTTTTTGCTTCAACAGGTATCACCACTCTGCTATGCAATCTATAACTATTATACTGTAATGCTTTTGTGAAAGTCTATATCTGTTTCTTGATCAGCTCTACATTTGATGTCTGTGTGCCTCAGTTCTCTGCTGTGGTTTTGTACTGTACCACTGTGTCTCTCCAACTTTCTAGGAGAGCAATAACTTACTTTTTGATTTAATATTGTGAAGTTAGTGAAAACTATGTTGAATTTTCCTTGAATCTGTAACTTTTGCCTCTGTCAGCACATTATTTGCATCATAAACTGTGACTGACTAAAGGTAATAAACTAGTTATGCTGGAATTCCAGCAGTGAAATCTTGTGTGAAGTTTGTAATGATGCACTAATTACTACTGGACTAAGGTATTTATATAAAATAAAATGGTCATTTTGTCACAAAACAAGAAAATGTGTCTTTTTTTGCTGTTGACACATTAGAAACTAACTTGAAAAAAGCACTGTGTACATCTGAAATAATTCTATTACTATTTTTAAGATTCAGATGGGAATATTCAGAACCAGAGCAGTATCAGTATAAAAGCCAAATATAATAGCCCAGTTAATGTATTATGATCATACTGTATATCTTCCAGACAGATGAGCCAATGGAGGAGCTCACATTTACCACAGTAAATACACTCTGCAATAACATACTCACCTGGACATTTAGAATCCATAGTGAACTTCACCGCTTAAATGGTGTACTCAGTAATGCTTGGTCCTCAGACACAGACATAACCATATAGGGGTCATGTCCCAGCACCACCAAAATATTTACTAAAGCACCACAGCTCTCACAAGTGAAATTGGACATCTGCACATCTTTTGTAAGTACTTGCAGAACAGGATAAAAGATGACTCCTTGTTACAGTACTTCAGAAATTCACTATCATTCACTTTGAAAAGTCTGTAGAATCAATTGGGGGTATCTTCACTTCTAGTCTTAAATAAACTGTTTTAATTTCTCAAAAGCTTTTGGTTTTCTAATACCATGACAGGAATGGACCCCATTCCTAAGTCAAAGTATGATTAAAGTTAATGAAATTAGCATTGTTTCTATCTTTGATGTCAGACAAAAGTGCTCTTCACAGCATTCACAATGTGCCCAGTAATGACTCCTTCTGCAGTTCATATGGAGTTACATGTATTGGTAACATATCTAAGTACGACTGTAAATTATTTTTTATAAGACCCGTTTCTCCTACTACCATTGGAACCGTCACAGTATCTTTCTTCCACATTGCTCTTGTTTCTGCCTGCATATCCTGATATTTTATGACTTTGTGTCTCTCTGTACACAAGTCACTGTAGTCACTGGGTGTGGTGATTTCAATGATCAATGCTACTTTTGTCTTCTTTTCTTGAACCACTATATGCGGTTTTCTAGCATCTATCTCATATGTTGTTTGTCTTTCGGCTTTTCCCGGTTAGGGGTCCCACAGCGTAACTCCGTTCCACTAATGATTGGCAGTAGATTTTCACAAATGCCGAGGTTCCAGCTCGATATTCAACCTTCAACGAAGGCACGCCCATTTACGCATGTCTTTCGAATGCCCACCCAACTGTGGGGAGGACATGCAGACTCCACACAGAAGGCACTCCCCGCACTCCAGCTGAGAATCGAACGTGAGAACCTCTTGCTGTGAGGCAACAACACTACCGCTGAACAACCATGGATGTCAATAGCATCTATCTCATATAAACTTCATAATTTTCTATGATGCTTTGTGGCTCATGTTTCCAGTGTTTTTCAGCCATTTCAATACCATAATGTTTGCATAATCCCCAGTGCAACAATCTTGTCACATTATTATGCCTTTCAGTATACAGCCCTTCTGCCATTAGTATGTTGCAACTTGCAACAAGGTGTGCAACTGTTTCCAGTTTGGTTTTACAAAACATACATTTGTCTGTTTCTTCCACATGTTCAATGGACTTCGTAAACCAATGTGCATGTAGCCCACTATGTTGGGCTGCCAATATTAACCTTTCATCTCTTAGTTTGAATTTGCCTCTCCTTAACCATTCCTGCATTTGTTCCTGATCAGCATGAGGTTCTTCCAGAAGTTTTCTATACTTGCAACTATATTTATACTTTTTCCACATTTCTTGCCTTCTCATCTGGTCCTTCACCTTATATTTTTTCTTTTGCTTTTTGGCACGTTCAGTTGCTGCCTGATTTTTATCCACTTC
>NC_056749.1:111006503-111071503 GCF_019279795.1 Protopterus annectens
TAGCATCTTTATGGCCTAGCCTATAAAGTGATTTAATTTCAGATATTTCTTTAAAGTTTGTTGGACTGTGGTTAACCTCCTGTCTGCTAGTTTCCTTTGTTAAAACATATACATTTGAAGTTACAATAGTGCATGTACATTTCTGTTCTTCCCACTAGGGCACACTGTGAATACATTTCAAACATAAGCACTTTACAAATATATTTTCAACACAAACATATGTACAAATCAGTTTGATATATACATGACATACAGTTCTAATATATTTGTAACACCAGCATCTTGTATAAATCAGTTTGATATGCACAAATGACATATAATTATGTACAAAATTCCAGCTAGCTGTGCTGTCACTACCTCCTTTCGTCACAAGTAGAAAGTAATAAGAAAATGTAAGAAAGAAAAAGGACATGAAAGACCTGGCAGTTTAGCATGCTGCATTAAGGCTATAAACTGTTTTCTTGCTTCATCCTGTTGTCCTGGGTTTGATTCCTCCAGTCTCCATTTATCGTCTGTGCGATTGTGAGCATATCTCTTAACAAGGCATGCATGCCTGGTGGATGTATCCACTTAAATGAATAAAATAAAATAAATAAAAGTAGGAAGAAATGTTAAGGTGAAGTTGGAACGAGATTAGCAGAGCAAATGAAAGAAATGTTCCTTTAGTTATATAAGTAAATGAAGGAAAGCAAAAACAGATACTCAGAAGTTGAAAAAAGGAAAGGAATAAACAGAATGAATATTATGACATAGTTGGGTACTTAATGAAACTTCCATCTGTGTCTTTGTTGATGAGAAGAAAAGTACCCTATAATATGTATATATGGTAGTAAGACTCCATGTTGATTACACAATCAGTATTCTTTGTCCTCAAGCCATAGTCCTTAATTCTGTTTAATACTTTCTACAGATTTAGGAGTTGCTCTTCATCATTCCTCCCAGTCACTATGATGTCATAACAGTGACATTGTATCTCTGGTATATTTCATATAACCTTATCCTTGGCTGTTTGCCAAATTGCTGAAGCCAATGATATAATAAAGCACAAGGTTGCTATACTGGAATAAGTCTTTATGAGTATTAGTATACCTGGCCTCAGAGATCAATATAATTAGTTTCTGAGTTAAATAACTGTATCGATTGATTCATTGTTTCTAGTACACTGTAATGAGGCACAAATCAATACTTATACAGATTACATACTGCTACAGTGTTCTTCACATTAGCTAGAAAGTAATCTGCCTTTTCCTTAATATATCGCAGGTATGTCAAGGCAAATGGCTGGCGAGGGCTTTGCAGTGACCTGCCTTTAGTACACTTCCAAAAAAGTATTTTAAAGTTGCAAAGTCAAACATAAGGGACAATAAAGTAGCATTTGCTCTTGGAGCTAGAGAGAACAGTTGGGGAACAAAATTGCAAACACAAAAGCAGAAATAAATTACCCTTATGCGATTAATTGAAACATCCTTTGTCAAATGTGATATTAAATAAAAGAGCCACATATATTTTTGATTCTCCTGCTATGACTTATTGAGTTACATCTGGACAAGATTGTAGATAAATGAAAACAGCCAGTCATAGATTCATCCTGATGGACTAAGCATTTTTGTCACCCCAGGAAAGGGGCAAGCCTCCTCCCACACCCCCAAAATTCATATATGTACCAACTGCATGGTGACACAAACAAGAATGGTAAAATTTCCCAAAAGAACGCAATCACTGTTGGTGTATACTTAGATATTGCACCAGCGGTGATTTCTCACTGTTGGTATATACTTAGATATTGCACCAGCTGTGATTTCTCACTGTTGGTATATACTTAGATATTGCACCAGCTGTGATTTCTCACTGTTGGTGTATACCTAGATATTGCACCAGCGGTGATTTCTCACTGTTGGTGTATACTTAGATATTGCACCAGCGGTGATTTCTCACTGTTGGTATATACTTAGATATTGCACCAGCGGTGATTTCTCACTGTTGGTATATACTTAGATATTGCACCAGCGGTGATTTCTCACTGTTGGTGTATACCTAGATATTGCACCAGCGGTGATTTCTCACTGTTGGTGTATACTTAGATATTGCACCAGCGGTGATTTCTCACTGTTGGTGTATACCTAGATATTGCACCAGCAGTGATTTCTCAATGTTGGTGTATACTTAGATATTGCACCAGCGGTGATTTCTCACTGTTGGTATATACTTAGATATTGCACCAGCAGTGATTTCTCACTGTTGGTATATACTTAGATATTGCACCAGCAGTGATTTCTCACTGTTGATATATACCTAGATATTGCACCAGCGGTGATGATTTCTCACTGTTGGTGTATACCTAGATATTGCACCAGCAGTGATTTCTCACTGTTGGTGTATACTTAGATATTGCACCAGCGGTGATTTCTCACTGTTGGTATATACTTAGATATTGCACCAGCAGTGATTTCTCACTGTTGGTATATACCTAGATATTGCACCAGCGGTGATGATTTCTCACTGTTGGTATATACTTAGATATTGCACCAGCGGTGATTTCTCACTGTTGGTATATACCTAGATATTGTACCAGCGGTGATGATTTCTCACTGTTGGTATATACTTAGATATTGCACCAGCGGTGATTTCTCACTGTTGGTATATACCTAGATATTGCACCAGCGGTGATGATTTCTCACTGTTGGTGTATACCTAGATATTGCACCAGCGGTGATTTCTCACTGTTGGTGTATACTTATATATCGCACCAGCGGTGATTTCTCACTGTTGGTGTATACTTATATATCGCACCAGTGGTGATTTCCTATGCAAACCTGCCATCAAGCAGTTTAGCTTTGCTGACCTAAACTTGAGCTGTTGGTACCCCATCCAATCTGAGCCCAATGAAGTGTAGGGAAGTTGTATTGGACAAGCCCTATGTTTGTCTCATACTTCACACACAAGGGGTTATTCTTACAGCCATGAATTTATAATCAACTTTGTGGTTGCTGTACCTCAAGGGAAGGACAGTGTCCTGAATGCAGTCATTTCATTCATGAGGGAACTTTTGGTTTTAATGCACACCATCAGACAGCTATCCTACTCTGGAAACAACCTGCTTAATATACAGTTCAGAAGCATATTAAAAATGCCACATTCCATTTTTATACCAGCATTTTCATTTACTCCCCACATGATTGTATATACATAGCATTCCATCTCTCTCTCCCTCTGTCACTCTCTCTACCTCTGTTACTCTCTGATGTTAAGTTGTCAATCTCGCCTTCATTCTTGCTTGATCGGTTCGGAGCCGATCCTCTGCTCCAACTCGGCACTTTGCTAAGCTCGAGAGTCACTTTTACCAGCTCGAGGCAGCCCCATATCCCATGATGCAAGGCGGTAAGTACCCAGATCTCGTTTGCCGCTTCGCTGATGAGGTCCTCCTTTTACCAGCTCCTGGTAAGTGTTTAAATTTAAACTGCTTTTAGCCCCTTTTCACTTTTAAACTTTTTTTTCTTAGAAATCTTTCATTTTTAGTTAATTGTAAGCCCCTTTTTGACTAAAATTATCCTTCCTCCTTAATATTTTTTATTCAGGCCTTCCTTCCCTCCTATCCCCCCCCCCCCCCCCGTCAGGGTGTGTGTGAGGTCTTTACTGCTTAAACTTTAATTTTAATTGTTTGCTTGGGACTGTGTAGTTCTGTGTTTGTGTCCACTATGTCCAAAGAGCAGAGGGTCTCAGGCTTTAAGAAGTGTGACTCGTGCTGTCAGAAGATGTCTCTGACAGATGATCACACTTCTTCTTTATACTGCCTGGGACCTCTCCACCTGCAGGACTCCTGTGCAATATGTCATTCTTTTAGCCAGAGAGTCCTGCAGGAAAGGAGAAACAAACTTATTTTAAGGGGACTCCTTAAACCGGAGGGCTCCCCGGCCAAATCGGCTCCGGGAAAGCCTTCCAAGTCTAAGGCCCAGGCTTCTGTACCAAAGCCTTCGGCCTTGGCTCCGACTATGTCGGAGTCGAGATCGGCTCCAGCTGGAGCCGATCCAACCTTGGCAAAATCTTCGGCACTGATGGCTATCGGTGCTGATACTTCTTTGGTCACTTTGGTGTTGGTTCCGAGTACTGGCTCCGACCACCATGTGGCCCAGGTTTTGGTGTCGGCGCCGACTGGCTCCGACACCGCTATTTCAATGCCTGCATCGACTCCGGCTGGAGCCAATGCATCTAGATCTTCTCTCGGAGTCAAAAAGTTATCGGCTCCGACTGGATCAGTGGGTTTGTCGGCTCCGATGGTTCCTTCGAGGAAGAGGTCCAGGTCCCACTCTTTGGAACCGATTCTGTCGGCTCCGGCCTCACCTCTTCTTTCGGAACGGAGCCATCGGAACCAATCATCTAGGTCGTCCAGGTTATCTGACCATGATTTAGAGAGGGTGGTAAGCAGATTATTAAAATCACAGGCACTGGCCCAGATGCTTCATAGTCCGTCTCAACAGACGACTATTAGTCCACACCCCCTTCAAGTTCCTCCTTCGACTCTACCACAGAGTTTGGAGCTGGAGTCTATGGGAATAGTTACGGCTATGGCTGAGGGGCAGATACCTCCTCCTTCTGCACCTTCAGCATCTACTCTTATCTCCTCCTCGAGACCTTCCTTGGAGGGATTCGGTGGTCGGGCTTCCCTGGTCTCCTCCGAGGGGGTGAGTGGCATCGGACCCTTGTCCGACCCCGCTCTTCCCCTTGGAGCTTTGGCCTTGGTGAGCTTGGCTCCGACATCTGCCTTGGAGCCTTCCCTTTCGGTGGGCCCAGGAGTTCCAGTTTCTTCGGAACGGGTTCTCTCGGATCTCCCTGGGAGGGGGGCCTTCGAGGTGATGAAGAGTGTGTTGGCCACTGGGCTCAGTCAGCAGTCTATTCCCTTAGCTCCTCCCTCTACAGTGCCTGTCAATATCTCTTCCATCTCTCTTGCTCCCGGACCTAGAGATCCACCGCCTCAGGTTTCCCCACTGGGAAGAACCCCCTCTTCTGAGGATTCTCCTGACCAGTCAGGAGATCCTCCGCGCAAGAGGACTTGTAAGAGGAAACACCTGGACTCCCCTGAGTCTACCACTTCAGATACCGACTTAGATGAGTCGGAGGGATCCCCAAGATCCCGCTCTGTGGGTGTCTCCTTTTCAGACATCCTAGCACTCCTAAAACAGAGGGGAAACTGGCCCTCCATAAATCCCTCCGAGGATGAGTCGGTATACCTAGAGGCGTTTGGATCTCGACCTTCCACCTCCTGGGTGTCTCCACCTTTCGACCCCCTTATGGAGGTTATTGCTTGAAAGGCTTGGGCTGCTCCTGATTCTGTAGAGCCAGTTCCTAGGAGGCCATCTAAATTTATTACAGCCCCTTCTGAAAAGCAATTCCTTACAAAAGGTATCCCTGTTGATGCCATGGTGGTGGCGGCCGCCACTAAGAAGGAACTTGCAGATCCTTCCGTACCAGTCCATCCTCCTAATAAGGATTCTAGGACCATGGATAGGTATGGTAAGTGGATGTTCTCCTCAGCGACCTTTGCCATGCGTTCGCTGAACTATTTATGTCACTTCACCAGACTCCAAAGGGACATCCTTAAGGAACTAGGTGAAGTAGTGCAGGATCCTACGGCTGCAGGGGCTCAAGAAAAGATTGCTTCTCAGCTAGGAATCCTTAATTCTATAGCTAACTCCTCCATGCGACTGATCTCATATGCAGCAGATGGAGCAAGTAGAGCCACGGGTACAGGAGTGGCTCTTAGGCGTCAATCCTGGATGCGGCTCTGTAATTTTGCAGATCCCTTTAAGGCGTCCTTCACGAATTTTCCCTTTGATGGGTCAGCATTGTGTGGCCCTCAAGTGAAGGATACATTGACCAGGTGTGAGCAGGATGGCAAGACTCTTTCTGATGTAGGGGTCTGTTTTTCTACCCCCTCTAGACCTTACCCCAAAGGTCAGAAGGGCGGAAAAATGTGGTTCTGTAAATGCCAAGGAGTCACGCCAGACGCACGTGGTCAGTTTACCCCTAGAGGCAGAGGGGGTAATAATAACAGACGCCGCTCTAGAGGCAGAGGGGGTCCACAAAACCAGGGAAGCAGAGAGCCTCTCTGACAAGCCCTTCCAGCATCCCTGAGATGTTGCCCGACTGTCCATCCTTGGAGGCAGTCGGGGGAAGACTATCGCTGTACCCAGAAGCCTGGCATTCCCTCTCTCAAGACAAATGGGTACAGTCGATCATATCCGAGGGTTACAAGATTCCTTTCGAGGAAAGTCCTTTCACTCACAAAAATTCCCTTCCAGATGTGCCACCCGGTCTAAGGGAAATTGCAAAGTTAGAAGTATCAAAGCTTCTACAAAAAAGGGCCATTCAGCCAGTTACAACAGACCATTCAGAGCCCGGAATCTACTCAAGATTCTTTTTGGTCCCCAAAAAGACGGGAGACTGGAGACCAATATTGGATCTCAGCAGACTCAACAAGTCTGTGAGAAAGACAAGATTTCGAATGGTCACACTTCAATCAATTTTGCCCTTCCTAGAAAAGGACAACTGGATGTGCTCAATAGACCTTCAGAACGCGTACTATCACATAAAAATTCACAGACGCTCCAGAAGGTTTCTCCGCTTTCGGCTGGGGTCCAGTCATTTTCAATTCAGAGCCCTGCCCTTTGGTCTCACTACAGCCCCCAGAGTGTTCACCAAATGTATGGCAGTGGTCACGGCTCACCTGAGACGTCAAGGATTCCAGGTGTTTCCGTATCTCGACGACTGGCTCCTTTCAGCCACCACCAGGCATCAACTTCTTCAAGCCAGGGATTACACCCTAAATCTCTGCACTCAATTAGGAATTTCGATCAACTACGGAAAATCCTCCTTATTGCCCTGCCAGTCTGTTACTTTCATAGGCGCAAACTTAAACACTGTTCGGATGTCAGCAACCCTCACAGATCAAAGAATCTCAGATATCCAAAGTCACGTGAGGATCATCCTTGCCTGCAAAAAGGTGCAAGCCAGAATGGTTCTGAAGGTGTTGGGCCTCATGGCTGCGGCCATTACCCTTCTTCCCCTGGCTCGCTTCTACATGCGTCTTCTTCAATGGATGTTGTTCACTCAGTGGTCTTACCAACAACTTCCCATGCGTCACCAAATCCTGGTGACACAAATTTGCAAGAATCATCTATCATTGTGGATTCTTCTCCCCAGATTCATCAAGGCAGACCCTTTGTATCCCCGGCCCCGGTAGCCACAGTCACTACGGACGCCTCCCTGATCGGGTGGGGGGGTAATTATCAGGGCAGGATGGTTCATGGGACGTGGCAACAGTTCGAATACCACCTGCACATAAATGCCCCAAAGATGAGAGCAGTGCTTTTAACGTTGCAAGCCCTCAACGACTTTCTTCCCTTGGGAACAATTGCAGTTCACACAGACAACATGTCTGTAGTATGGTATATCAACAAACAGGGCGGAACCAAGTCCTACCCCTTGTGTCGAGAAGCTCTCAGACTTTGGCAATGGGCGATCTCCTCTCATCAGTTTCTGGTAGCAACGCATATCCCTGGGAAAACCAACATTGTAGCGGACAGATTGAGCAGAGCTATTCTCATGCCTCACGAGTGGTCTCTCAAACAATCTATAGTGGAGGAGATTTTTCTAGAATGGGACCGCCCATGTTGCGATCTTTTTGCTACTCCCCAAAACAGAAAATGCCCAGACTTCTTTTCTCTCTTCCCACTGCCAGGCCATCCCCCCAGAGACGCTCTAACCCAGGATTGGCCCCAGGGACTTCTTTATGCCTTTCCTCCCTTTCCATTGATTCCACAAGTACTCCAGAAAGCCACTGTTTTGAGAGCCAAAATGATTCTCATTGCTCCCTATTGGCCTCGACAAATTTGGTTTCCGTTCCTCCATCGTCACCTATTGGTGCAGCCGTGGCATCTGGACCCAGTGCCAGACCTTCTGATTCACCAATCGGGTCAGCTGCTTCTCTCTATCCTATTCCTATCTCTATTAGTCTATATAGTCTATTCCTTCTCTCAACCTCACAGCTTGGTTGTTCCACTTCCTTCCTTAGCCAGGCTTCCTATGATCTCTAATCCTGTTAGGGATATCATAGTGGCTTCCCTTAAATCCTCTACTAGAAGGATTTATACCAGCAAGTGGAAACGCTTCTCTTGTTGGGCAAAAGCTAAAAATATAGATCCCTTTACTGCCCCTGTTCAAGCAGTTTTGGATTTCTTAGCGGAAATCTTTCACTCGGGCTCTTCCTCTTCCATGGTCAAAGTTCAGTTGGCTGCTATCTCGAATTTTCATGTCGGGTTTGCAGATCACAACATTATGTCCCACAGGCTTGGTAGAGCCTTTCTAAAAGGAATTTTTCTCATGAAACCTCCAGTCAGGAGTCCTCCTCCTCAATGGGACCTAAATCTAGTGCTGACATCCTTAATTCTTCCTCCCTTCGAGCCAGCTGTTTCATGTTCCCTGAAATTTCTTTCATGGAAAACACTCTTCCTTGTTGCTATTACCTCGGCAAGGAGAGTGTCAGAACTTCATGCTCTCTCTGTTCGTCCCCCTTATTTGGTCTTCCACAAAGACAGGGTATCCTTGAGAACTAGTCCAACCTTTTTGCCTAAGCTGGCCTCGAAAAATAATTTGAACCAATCTATTGACCTCCCTGTATTTTTCCCTAATTACTCAAACAGATCGGAACAAAAATTACATTATCTTGATGTTCACCGCCAACTCAGATATTATTTGGACAGAACAAAACAATTCAGGAAATCCGATCAGCTCTTTCTTTCTTATGCTGAAAACAAGAACGGCCTTCCTGTCTCCAAAGTGACCTTATCTAGATGGCTTTCTTCCACCATCTCCGAAATCTATCAGCTCAGGGGAAAACAGCTGTGCTCAAAACCTAAAGTGCATTCAACCAGAAGCTTAGCCACTTCTACAGCTTTTCAGGCTAGACTTCCATTAGACACTATTTGTACAGCAGCCACTTGGGCCACTCCTCTTACCTTTGTTTCTCATTACAAATTGGATTTGGCCTCCAGGGATAGAGCCAGTTTTGGCTCTACAGTTCTCAAGAGTCTGTTCCATTGAGCCACCCAGGATAGAGGTGCTAGGGACGCGGTCCCATCAAGCAAGAATGAAGGCGAGATTGACAACTTAACATTGAGAAGTTATGTACCTACCATAACGTTCCATGTTAGTTGTCTTTTCTCGCCTTCTTTCTTGCGACCCTCCCTCCTGCCCCTGGCCTGGACAGACCTTTTTCTCCCTATTTGGAAGAATGCTTCTTAAGACCAGATAGTTCTGGTCTACCTTATAGCCCATCCTTTAGGCTTTTTGCCTTTTTTTCCTTCTGGGAAGTTTTTTGTGCTAGGTGTTATTGCCTATAGGTACCAAATGAGATCTGGGTACTTACCGCCTTGCATCATGGGATATGGGGCTGCCTCGAGCTGGTAAAAGTGACTCTCGAGCTTAGCAAAGTGCCGAGTCGGAGCCGAGGATCGGCTCCGAACCCATCAAGCAAGAAAGAAGGCGAGAGAAGACAACTAACATGGAACGTTATGGGAGGTACATAACTTCTCATTTTACATTGTCTCTCCCACCCCCAAAATTCTGTCTTCTTACGCAGTGACATTTTCAATCAAGTGGAAATACACTACAAAAAAATAATTATTCATGTGTATCTGTATTCTGCATTGTTGAAGTTATATACGGCTAATTGTACATCTGTAACTCGGTAGTTGTGGGTTATTCACTGAGCAGACACAAGTGCAAACTCACATTCTGAAGGCACAGAATGTGCTTTAAAATTGGTACAGTACAACACCCTCATATTTTACTGCGTACTTGTGTCACAATGAGAACTACTACCGCAGTGATTATGTTGCGCAAAGACAATTGCCTTCAGCATAAGAATCATCAAAGGACTCAAAACCATTGCTTTTTTCTGATTGACAGTGGAATTTATTAATTTAGTATGTATACTAAAATTGTAGCCAATGCACTAATTGTACTTGTAAACAGTTTTTACTAGGCTCTCAGAAATATTATGATTTGCCCGAAGATGTTTGTAAGTGACTAAACTTCTGCTTATGACACAGATCTTACATAATATACTCATAGAAAGCATCTCTATTCTGAAACTCTCCCTTTTCTGTGGTTGAAGAGAGCAGGGGTGAGTTAACAAGGGGAACAGATGGAACTGCAAATCCAGACCCACATGTCTGAAATAGGCCCTGCTGCTTCTATTCCCAGTTTAGTCCGAAATTCTATGATGTGTCACACTAAATAGAGGCCTTTTATAATCTTCATCTCTCTCAGTCCATGGGGACCATAATCCAGCACTGACAGAGACTAACAGATAACATTAAATGCATTTCTTAAGAAGTATAGGGTCAGAAAATTATAAAAAACAAATATTCAAGATCAATCAAAAATATTTCAGAATATATCACTATCTGTCCATCACTGTCCTTTTTAGACAGCACTTGGTACTAATAACATCATTCAAACCTGGTGACACAGGTGCATTTAAAAATATCTGCCACCACATCTCCTTCTTGTCCAACAATAGGGACCAAGGGCCACCCCTAGGGTCCGATCTCACCTGTTCCAAGACCCAAAAAAGAAATGTATGCTCTGAAAATGTGTCTAATAGGGGCATTGGTTTTCTTACATTTCTTGATGTCATAAAGGTGCTCATATATACGTTGTTTTAACTTTCTCTCGGTCTTGCCAACATAAAAAGCAGGGCAAGACTTACATCTTTCAATGTAGACCACACCACTTGACTGGCAATTGAATTTCCCTTTGATTTTTTTAAGAATTATTTAAAGCATTTTTATTTCAGTTTTGTTACACTTTGTGTCAGTTTCATGGTTTGTGCAGGTATTCTGTGGAATTCCTTTGCAATTACTTCACCTTTCCTTCTCATTAGTTCATTGTGTTCTGTATCATGTGACTTACTGGTCTTTTTAAGCTGAGTACTTGTTCTGTTGTATATATCTGAAGAAGTCATAACGAGCTAATGTTTTCTGGTAAAGTGCTTATTTTAATAAATCTTCTGTTCTTGTCATCCCAGTTGCCGTTTCTTATGCTGGTATGGAAGCCAATCAAAAATCTCACAGCAGAGCCTGTTTCGCCAGGATTTTCAGAAGGCACTGTGGGAATTGGGATTGGGCTGCTGATTTCAGGACAGTCTCACTCAAATAGGGTCATCTGGCAACCCTGCTTCAGTTTCACATGTGTGAAGTAACATGGAGTGGCATTGAGTAAACAGGGGCCTCATCCTAGGGTTCCATCCACCACCAAGATGGGATCCAGTGCTCTGCAGATACCGTAAAGACTTCATTATGTGAAGCTGTGGTGTTCCTGCCAATTTTTATGCTTTAGATACCGTAAAGACTGACAAATAAAAATACTGCAAAAGTCACCTACAGGGAAAAGTTACTTGCATTCTCCATCTCTAAGGTCTCACTATCCCCATGCCTTCATGTTCTTGTCCTGCCAAGCGGCACGTGTAACACAGAAAAAAACAATCCTGAATGAGACACGGGTTTATAATAGGACACGCACACACACACACTTATGGGCAATTTTGAGTATCACCAATTTACATAACAGCATGTCTTTGGGATAGTGAAGGACACCACGGTCCCTGCTGAAAAACAGTGCCGACAAAGGCAGGAAAAGCAAACCCTGAACAGACGGCACTACAACCAGAAATCAAACCAGAAAATAAAATGTTCCACTTGCAAAAAAACTTGTTTCCATCCCTGAAATGCACCTTACCAATAGTGACGCTCTAACGTCTGGCCTTTTTCCTATGTCTTCAAAGTGCCACACCTTTAAATTCCTTGGTCAGATATTCAACCTACCTGCCCAAGAGTGATAAAGTAACATTTTTCCACTTTGCTTAAATATACAAGCAGGCTGGTTTCTCCATCACAATGATAAATTTGCATATAGATGTGAATGTGGTGGTGCAGTTTGTTCTGGCTTGATGTTTATTAGTCTGTTTATGCTAGTCTGCCTATCTGCTTGAATGTAGCTTTCCCTGCTCTTTTGGGGAGTAGGGGATTAAAGTTCAACATAGTTTGTTTAAATGCAGTGGCTAGTTGTGATAAGAGTACCTACAGTCTTTCTTTAATCTGTATTCCCTTTTTTCTCCATACCTGACAAACATCAACCCACCCACTGTCATATAAGCCTGCATTTTTTTCAACACTCAAGAGCCGTTTACAGCAGGCCATCATACAGACAGCCATAAGAGTTATGACATGTTCTGATCTCCACGACAATCCCAAAGAATACAAGCAATCCATGGAGCTGAGACCCACATGTGGATAGTTCTGTGCCAACTAAACACAGTTACAGCTTGGTAAATACACCATCATTGGCCACTACATCGATAGACACTATTCCTATCAATGAGTTTAGAAGGTAAACAGTAGTGGTCCTGTAGTGAGATTTCTACATATCTGTTTCTTCTTTCTCACGGTTCGTGATTTTTCTTGCTCTTGATTAGATTTCTTCACACCCATGTCAATGTAGTCAACAAAGGTGATAAAAAAAAAAAGGAACACATAATAGTTATGATCGGAGAAACCTGATCATAGTAGTATGTAGCGCATGGAGCTTTATCTACTCAATGTAGTACTAGTTACAAGAAAACAAAAAAGTGCAAAAACGTGAAGTGTTTTACAACTTTGAAAGCCATAAAACACATTGTGCAGCAACACAGGCAGCTGGCATAAGTAAATTGTCCCTCTAAGGAATTAATGCTTTAAAAACTGTTAGATGCTTCACTGTTTCACACTTTTTGTTTAAAGACGTGACAGATCAAAGAATCTAACAGCTGTTAAAGCTGTTTTATTGTCTGCAACTGTTCTGCAGTGGCCTGCACTGCCTGCTATTATAGTCTAGTGTGTGACTAGAGTACAGTGCTTACTGGTGCTTAACAAAAGCTTGTTAAGCACTTTTCTTGCATCAGAAAAGTGCTTAACAAGCCTGCTTTTTTCCCAGATTTGGAGCATAATTGTGGTATTCCATGCACCACAAAAGATTACACTGTTCATGCTACAGAAACTGCTTCTTGAAGATGATATTCAGAAAACACCTCAAATCAACTTCCACAGAACTTTTCACTGTCATTCTGTAGTATCTGCTGCAAAAGCACATAACAGGCATAATTCTAACAAAGGGTTCCTATCCCTGAAAATGGCAAAGTGGTGGTATCTTGCTCAACTAAAGGTATAAAGTCTCATTAGTGATAGATAGAAATGGCTATTTATTTATTTATTTGCAGTTGGTTTACCAGGATAGTCCATTGGGCCAAAAGAACCCGTTTTCAATGGAGTCCTGGGGAGAAAAGCTCCAGCACAGACAAAATTAGGTACATACAAGATTGCTAAATATAATTAAATTATACAAGTAGTAGATAAAACATTTAGCCCAAAATTCAAGAAGCATTCAAACAATACAATAAATGAAGATTAATGCGAAGTAAGTGAGCTGAGACAGTAACGTGATTTACCATTCAAACAATACAATAAATGAAGATTAATGCGAAGTTAGTGAGCTGAGACAGTAACGTGATTTACCATTCAAACAATACAATAAATGAAGATTAATGTGAAGTTAGTGAGCTGAGACAGTAACGTGATTTACCATTCAAACAATACAATAAATGAAGATTAATGCGAAGTAAGTGAGCTGAGACAGTAACGTGATTTACCATTCAAACAATACAATAAATGAAGATTAATGCGAAGTAAGTGAGCTGAGACAGTAACGTGATTTACCATTCAAACAATACAATAAATGAAGATTAATGCGAAGTAAGTGAGCTGAGACAGTAACGTGATTTACCATTCAAACAATACAATAAATGAAGATTAATGTGAAGTACGTGAGATGAGACAGTAACGTGATTTACCATTCAAACAATACAATAAATGAAGATTAATGCGAAGTAAGTGAGCTGAGACAGTAACGTGATTTACCATTCAAACAATACAATAAATGAAGATTAATGTGAAGTTAGTGAGCTGAGACAGTAACGTGATTTACCATTCAAACAATACAATAAATGAAGATTAATGCGAAGTAAGTGAGCTGAGACAGTAACGTGATTTACCATTCAAACAATACAATAAATGAAGATTAATGCACGTGAGCTGAGACAGTAACGTGATTTACCATTCAAACAATACAATAAATGAAGATTAATGCAAAGTAAGTGAGCTGAGACAGTAACGTGATTTACCATTCAAACAATACAATAAATGAAGATTAATGTGAAGTAAGTGAGCTGAGACAGTAACGTGATTTACCATTCAAACAATACAATAAATGAAGATTAATGCGAAGTAAGTGAGCTGAGACAGTAACGTGATTTACCATTCAAAACAATACAATAAATGAAGATTAATGCGAAGTAAGTGAGCTGAGACAGTAACGTGATTTACCATTCAAACAATACAATAAATGAAGATTAATGTGAAGTTAGTGAGCTGAGACAGTAACGTGATTTACCATTCAAACAATACAATAAATGAAGATTAATGCGAAGTAAGTGAGCTGAGACAGTAACGTGATTTACCATTCAAACAATACAATAAATGAAGATTAATGCGAAGTAAGTGAGCTGAGACAGTAACGTGATTTACCATTCAAACAATACAATAAATGAAGATTAATGCGAAGTAAGTGAGCTGAGACAGTAACGTGATTTACCATTCAAACAATACAATAAATGAAGATTAATGCGAAGTAAGTGAGCTGAGACAGTAACGTGATTTACCATTCAAACAATACAATAAATGAAGATTAATGTGAAGTTAGTGAGCTGAGACAGTAACGTGATTTACCATTCAAACAATACAATAAATGAAGATTAATGCGAAGTTAGTGAGCTGAGACAGTAACGTGATTTACCATTCAAACAATACAATAAATGAAGATTAATGTGAAGTTAGTGAGCTGAGACAGTAATGTGATTTACCATTCAAACAATACAATAAATGAAGATTAATGTGAAGTTAGTGAGCTGAGACAGTAACGTGATTTACCATTCAAACAATACAATAAATGAAGATTAATGTGAAGTTAGTGAGCTGAGACAGTAACGTGATTTACCATTCAAACAATACAATAAATGAAGATTAATGTGAAGTTAGTGAGCTGAGACAGTAACGTGATTTACCATTCAAACAATACAATAAATGAAGATTAATGTGAAGTTAGTGAGCTGAGACAGTAACGTGATTTACCATTCAAACAATACAATAAATGAAGATTAATGCGAAGTAAGTGAGCTGAGACAGTAACGTGATTTACCATTCAAACAATACAATAAATGAAGATTAATGCGAAGTAAGTGAGCTGAGACAGTAACGTGATTTACCATTCAAACAATACAATAAATGAAGATTAATGCGAAGTAAGTGAGCTGAGACAGTAACATGATTTACCATTCAAACAATAATAAATGAAGATTAATGCGAAGTAAGTGAGCTGAGACAGTAACGTGATTTACCATTCAAACAATACAATAAATGAAGATTAATGCAAAGTAAGTGAGCTGAGACAGTAACGTGATTTACCATTCAAACAATACAATAAATGAAGATTAATGCGAAGTAAGTGAGCTGAGACAGTAACGTGATTTACCATTCAAACAATACAATAAATGAAGATTAATGCGTAAGTGAGCTGAGACAGTAACGTGATTTACCATTCAAACAATACAATAAATGAAGATTAATGCGAAGTAAGTGAGCTGAGACAGTAACGTGATTTACCATTCAAACAATACAATAAATGAAGATTAATGCGAAGTAAGTGAGCTGAGACAGTAACGTGATTTACATAACAGAGTTGTAATTGAGAAGGAACATAACATTACATTACAGAGTAGTTATTCTGAAGGAACACAAGCTTTGTTAGGTAAAGTTGAGTATGAAGGCATAGAGGAGGTTAGATGCCATATATTTATGAGGGGTGGGAGCAAGAAGGCTATAAGTCCATTAGTTAGATATAATAGTCACCTTAAAAATTTGGCTTAAACCCGATTATATTTTCTTGTAAGAATAATTCAGCAAAACATTGTTTAGGGGAAAAGGGCAGGAAATCAGAAACGTATAGTGGAACCTTTTTTGTTTCATATGTAGAACATTTACCACCTATGAGATCAGTGATTGTATCTCAGTCAGTGATGGATAACTTGTCCGAAGTAAGTACAGGTTTTTGTTGGAATGTTTATAAACTACAGGATTCCCTTTTTCACAGCTTCTCCTCCTTCCTCCTAACCTGATTTGAAACAAGCTAGGAAAGGATTGTTATGAAACTAAAAAAGGGAACCTTATAATTATGTGTAGAGTTCTTTCCACTTCTTCATAGTTATACTTCAAAGTAATACTAGTCAGAAATAATTTTGTGGAGGGACATCTCTAGATTTTTTGGTATATGTTTGCTGTCATTCAGGAATGGCACTATTCTAATTTTGACCAAGACTGCTTTTCTTTGCAGCACCACTGACATGCAGTCCATCTGAAGTTTAAGGACATATTATTGGATACTTCCTAAAGACTTGATTATACTTCATGAGGCTGGGTAGTGGCTCTTAAGAACAAGATACTCATTCCTTTGATAACCTTGGTAACTAGATAGACTTTCCACCTCCACCACTCCACATACACAAACGCACGCACACACACACACACACACACACACACACACACACACACACACACACACACACACACACACACACACACACAGACACACACACACCTTCTGCTCTAGATCTCAATTGTAGTTGGCCTATAAAAGGGTGTAGGGTGGTGCAGTGGTGTAGCAGTTAGCATTGTCACCTCACCGCAAGAGGTTTTCCAGTTTGATTCTTGGCTGGGGTGCCTTCTGTGTGGAGTCTGCATGCCCTGCGTTCACGTGGGTTTCCTCTGGGTGCTCTGGTTTCCTCCCACATTCCAAAGACATGCAGTAGGTGGATTGGACACTCTAAATTTGCCCTAGGTGTCTAGATGTGAGTGTGTGCATGCAAGTGTGTGCGATGCACCATCCGAGGAGGGTTGGGCTTTGGGCTAGCAACCTGAGCCCGTAAAACACGAAACTGTTACAGAAACAATGAGCACTTAAAGGTGCTCATTGCCCAGTGTACCACATAGTGTGTAAACAAGAAAGAGAGAAATAAAAGGATGTTGCAGCAGCTGAGAGTATACTACAAAATACAGTGCTTTCTGTGATATGAAAAGAGAAAAGGCACAGGATCCCACGGCAACCTCCTCTTAACCACCTAAACCATGATACCCACTGGGTGGGTCTTCCAAACAACACTACATTCTACTGCTTGCTTCTTGCATAAGCTTTGATTAGATATGTGTAATTATATACTGATGGGAAAAAAAACACTTTTAAATGGCCTTCATTTCAGGAAAGAAGTGTGCATGCCATCCTAGGGCTCTCGCACAAACCTTTCTGCTTTGCTATTTCTCCTCCACTGGGCAAATAGTTAGAATTAAAAAAAAAAAAAGACAGTCATGTTATACTACAGAACTCCAAACCAGGAACAAGTTAATTAATAAAGAAACAAAGCAGTTTATTTTGCAAGTTTGTTCATTTATTTTGAATACCAACTAAATTAATTATATTCAACAAATCCTTCTAAGGGATCACATTATCACATGTTAAAAAGAGACATTAAGAAATATCCAAGATAACCACACATTCATTTGCAAGCATTTGATTTATCATGTTTTGCGAATCAAAGTTTTCCAGTGGACATTTATATTCATACCTAATGGACTAACAATTCAATATTTAGGTATACACTTAGCTTCCTTTCTTTCTAATTCTTGTTTAATTTATCCACTCAGATATCTCAGTCCCAGAATATGCTATGGGAATGATGCTAAGCTGCATTTATGTATTGTGACATTTTATACTCCCAATTCCTCCATCAACTGCTGTTTTCCTCAAATTGCTTCACAGTAATACCTTCAGTGGTAATAAGGCATTCTGTTTCCCTGCAATTGCAATAATATTCATTTCACTGTGAAACATTAATAGGTATATGGAGGTCTGAGATGCAGTTAAGTGCATCGTTAACTCGCAGAGGCTACTGCAGAGGTGGTCTCCCTTGCCAGCACGCACATGAACATTATGCATATGCCATCTGATGCATACTCTGGAACAGATTTGTAACTTCACTGTATGCCCTTCTGAACTGCTGCCTTTCTGTCACAAACAAACTGCTGTCTCTGTACAAACCAGAGTATGTGTTCTGCACTGCTGTGGGTCTAAGCTAGCATTTCCCTATTTTAAGTAACATTTTACTTTCATATATTTATCTTGATTTAGACAGTCTCCTAACAGCTGCATTCTACTGTATTTCCTGTGCATGAGCTGTTTTGCTGTGTACTTAACCACTTTCTTATTATTTCTATCTGACCTTTAACTAACTTTACTTCTTGGCTCACTGAGGCATTTGTGTGGGATTATGACAGTAATTAGGAACTGAATTAATAATGAGGGAGTACTAAAGCACAACTCACCTGCTGAGATAGAACAAATTGCATTTCTAATTTTTTTTCCTCATTTGTCCTGCTGCCTGCTAATCATCAGCCCACTCTCAGCCAGTTGCCCCATTCATTCCTTCTTCACTGAGTGTGAGAGTTAACAGAGATGGGCCATAACTAAGGTAACCATCAGAGGTGTTCTTCTGTTTTTAGCCTTATGTCCCCATGCACGCAGAGCTACACAAGGCAAGGGGACATGCTATGGGGCTGTCCACAAATACACAGTCCCTCACTTCCACAAGGAGCTTTGTCATGAAGCAGCCCCAACCTTGACTCATGGGAGATGATTCTGCAGTCTCCTCTGTCCCTCCCTGCCTGGTTCCCCTAGTGTTAGGGATGGTAATCAAACCCTGATTGTCTGGCTCCCAGGCAGGGCTCCATTCCTCAGTATCATGAAGCCCGGCACATGCACTTCTCTGAATTAATACAGTTCTATTTATGCACACAATGCATGGCCAAGGATCACATTAAAATAGGATTTCCATGACAATGAGTCACTCTCCTGAGCATTTTGGACAATTGGTCAGAAGATCACCTTACCATCCTATACAAGTAAGCAGTGCACAGACAGACAGAATGCAGACTTGGACATACACTTACACACAGACAAAGACAGACATACTCTCACAAAGACAGACTTACAGTTACCTAGTGACAGAACATGGTGTGTCTACAATCATCCACAGCCATAACAGCTATAGCTCACTTTGGGCAGTGGGCATAAGCACTGAAGCACAGACAATGACACTAACTACGCAGACACCATCCCACTGACTACATACATAAATACATAGACTATAGTGTACTCCTTTCACTAGATCAGTGAACTGAGCAGGGTGAAGCTGCTATGCCCTGTTCATATTCCCCCACTGAAGCACATAGCTTTATGTGACTTAATTGTCATATACACATATGCATTTTGTGCACTGCCCCACACAGATCTTGCACAGTGTGGACATCTATTAATTGTCATGCTACCCCAGATATCCAAGGGCCTGTTTGTCATAGATCACACCATGCTGTAATCCATTTCCATGCAGCTGTGAACTTTCTCATTACTAAGTAGAGCAGAACTGTATTACTCAGCAATGAGCGGTCTGTGACTCAGAAACACCCCTGAATACTGCACAACAACACCGACACTGCTTTGCAGGTCACACAAGGTGCCTATGTATATCATGGTAAGTCTTAAGAATGTCTTAGGTCTTTGGAATTAATTACATAATTTTTGTTCATGTTCTTAATATTTAAGATAAAGACAAAATGGAATGAATATAATGTATCTTGTTATAGCGTTTTAATACAATACTTGCTTGAATTACTTGTCACATCTCGATCTGAAACATGACCAGAAAGATACAATGGGTCAGCACATCCAGCGACTAGCAAACAAGCAAACACATTTTTATGTCAGTGAAACAGAGGGTGGCCAGTCCAGTGCTTGGGCTATGAAACAAACCCAGTTTATCTGAGTTGGACTCAGGGAAAGGTGGAAGAGAGT
This sequence comes from Protopterus annectens, assembly GCF_019279795.1. Classification (NCBI taxonomy): domain Eukaryota; kingdom Metazoa; phylum Chordata; order Ceratodontiformes; family Protopteridae; genus Protopterus; species Protopterus annectens. The sequence continues at coordinate 111,026,607 of NC_056749.1, forward strand.
GGCTGATGGTTTAGGATGATACTAGATACAGTTTGCCCATCCTAGCAGGGGAGGGAGATGGTTCAGGCCACTGCAATACTGACTGTAGTACCAAAGTGAGAGAATGGCTTGCAAAACGTGGTTCATGCACTTGGTACTGTTATGCTTCAGTATTGCAGTGGCCTTCTGGTGGAAGATGTGCAGAAGCATATATACACAAGCTCACACAATCACACACACACACACACACACACACACACACACACACACACACACACACGCACACAGAGTTTAGAGAAGCCATAGCAGGGTCCTCTTATTGCATGTGCACATCAACCACAGAAAGACTTGGGTTCTAAAAGAAAAAACCCTAATGGCTGCCTGGATGACAGCCTCCTACAATCAGCTCTCACACTAAGGGGAATTGAACAGACTGACTAGCTGATACAAACAAAAAAAAATAATAAAATAAATAAATCCATCCTGCTTATAACTTTTGTTTGCATCCTATTAAGAGCTGTGCAAAAATAGATGTCATTCTCCCCTTTTTTGTAGACTTTAAGGTTATGTAAAAAAAAATCAACCCATCCAACAGTGTATATACTGACCTAGTTAATAAAAACTAAATAAATCAAAATAAAATAAATGATAAGTATTTGTGGCTTCTATGTTGTATGCTTATCTTTGTTTATGATCCTATATGTATAGTTCTGCATCATAACTAGTTTTGGAAGTATTATAAGTACCCTGTATTAAATGAATGGATGACATTCTGTGTGAACTTTGACAACCGTATGAGGAAGCTTAAGCTATTTATAGTTAACTGCTTATTATGATCGGAATTTGAAACCGTGCATAACCCAAAATGCTTTCAAAAGGTAAAACTGGCATTAACAAGTCTGTCAGGATTTTTCTTCCTTTTTCTACTGTTATATAAATCACAGCAGTCATTGTTAGGTTTTATTTTTAGCATCCTGTCTGAATTGGCTTTTTGTCACTGAGTGCCTTATTTTACAAGTTGAAGCTTGCTGTGACTAAAAATGCTTTGTATACTCTGAGGAATTTGTGTAGGTTACATTCATGAGAAAATCTGTGAGATTTGCTTACATAACAATTGGAAATGGTGCCAGGAGAAAGCAGTGAAAGAGAAAGCAAAAAATATATTATTTTTACATTCTGTTAATAAATATTCTCGCAGCTGAGGCTAACGCCTATAATCATCTATTTGCTACTGCAAGTAAAAAGGTGGAAAATTCAGCATTTATTAGTACATTCTGGAAATCAGCATTTCAGTGCTACTGATGCACTTGAAGCCCACAGGAGTAAACAATGTTCTCCTTTCTCCCAGGCATAAAGTAGTACTTTGCACTGTGAAGCTCCCACATGGCACCAGATGGTGCTACCATCAGAGCACCTTGAACTGGAAGCAGGATGTGACATCATTCCTGACCACTGCTATAACTGAGGCTGTTTACATTAGGAAGAGGACACAGCTTGCTGATTGGTGCACACATCCTGCCCACAACAGTCTTCCTGCAGCCAGATTCACAAAAGAGTTATTGCTGAAGAAGCATCAAACAGAAACGTAAAAAACAAAATTGTTTTCATTATCTATGACTACAACACCCCATAGAAAACGCTGCCTCTTTTAAATACCTTGACATTTGACTCTCCCTGTCCCTTAACTTCTCCCTCCACCTTGACTACACAACAGAATAAAAAGTTCTCTCTATCCTATTTTGGGCTAATACAATCTTCCCCTTTCTTCCTAAAACCACTAGAACAGCCAAGGGCAAAGGAATTCTATTCTCCCAACTTGCATATGGCCTCCCCCTCATAGCCTCGGTATCAAAACCAATCTCCACACAGATTCATACATTAGCCAATAAAATGTGTAGATTACCCAGTTCCCTAAAAATGAACACCAGTGTAAAACACTGTAAAAGCAAAATGGCTGTCTGTACAACAAAGGGCTAAAATTCTGCTAGGATCCCAACTATAAAAAATACTAGATAACTAGGCCTCCTCTCAACTGATTAGACAAACTTCCTCTTACAGCCTCAGAAGCCTTAATCACTACACCCCACATTGCAACCCCAAAAACTAAACACCATTGTACTGATCACTGCTTCTCTATGATAGGTCCGAAAGTCTGAGAAAGTATTCACCCACATTTAAAATATACCGCACCTTACCCTTAAATAAGGACTCAACTAAAGGTCCACGTCCTCTCATCAACCAAGTGTTATTGCTTCTGAGCCAATTGTATCACCTGCCCTGAGCTGGGTGACTCACTGTTTTCTGCTAGTAATACTGTTCATGTCCCCTCATTCTGTTGCACCAATCTATGCTTCTCATGCACATAATATTTTGCTTAATGTAATTTCTCCTTCCAGCTATTCAAAAACTCCTTTATTCCACTCAAATATCCTATCATTCTGACTTACCCAAAAGATACCCCACTTTTTAAATGAGACTTGTCTTGATTTCTTGAAATAATGTATATAATAATTGTATTTACTCTATACATTTTGTTAGCTGATAATGGTAGAGTACAAGTCTATGTTTTTATTAACTGTAATTCTGACTTTCTTTGTAATCCAAGGCTGAGACTGAAGTTGGTAACTTGGGATCAGTGCTGAACCCTGGAAAACAAATTGAAATAACACAAAACAAAGTGCACGACTCTGCAGAACTAACAAGATGAGATAGGAGGTATTAAGTGCCACAAAAGGGCAAATAACAAATGGATTGCAATAGCAGTTTGTTTGCTGAAGTCAATCTAAATTACAGCAAATGGAATTAAAGATGCAATTCTGCTACACTCTATTGTAAAAGCATTTGCTTCCTCCTTGCCTGCCTGGCTAGAAACGGGTCACAGATCACAACTATGGTGGCTCTTCCACTGAGAATCTGCATTCATTATACATTTCCTGCGAGTAACCCCTATCAGTGCATAAGCACACCCACGGATATGAGTGCTATATGAGTTATCGCTGTACACATTTTATAGTGACATAATCTGTATTCGTTATACATTTCCTATGAGTAACCCCTATTGGTGCATAAGCAGACCCATGGATATGAGTGCTATATGAGTTATCGCTGTACACATTTTATAGTGACAGAATCTGCATCTGTTATACATTTCCTACGAGCAACCCCTATCAGTGCATAAGCAGACCCATGGATATGAGTGCTATATGAGTTATCGCTGTACACATTTTATAGTGACAGAATCTGCATCTGTTATACATTTCCTACGAGCAACCCCTATCAGTGCATAAGCAGACCCATGGATATGAGTGCTATATGAGTTATCGCTGTGCACATTTTATAGTGACAGAATCTGCATTCCTTATACATTTCCTAAGAGTAACCCCTCTCAATGCATAAGCACACCTACTGATGTGAGTGCTATATGAGTCATAGTTGTACACATTTTATTGTGCACTGAAATGCTGGTGTTATTTCTCAGTGGTACACTTGGCCGAATTATATAAAGGTCTTGCACTTTTCCCTTTTCTTCTAATTTGTGTGACCCGGGAGTTATTATTTTTAATTTCGGGGCTCCATATAAAAGTTGTTTTTTTTTTCTTTATTGCAATTGCAAATGCAACCTATTGGCTTACATTTGCAGTTCATCTTTTGTTTTTTTTTTTTATTATTTTAGTTGCAATTCATGGTAATTGCCAATGAGTTTGTTCAATGGTTTCTGTTTTGATCAAACTCACAGCTGAGTATTCATTATACACTCATATGTATGTGTATATACATTCATTATACACTCATATGTATGTGTATATACATTCATTATACATTCATATGTATGCATGTATTTATGTATGTGTGTGTATGTTTATATATATATATATATATATATATATATATATATATATAGATATATATATATATATATATATATATATTCCCATCTTTATATATACACACACACACACATGTACTTCCACATACCCACAAACATACAGACGTGTATACACACTATTTCTGTTGTATTTTATTTTGTGTTTATTAATGGGTAGGCACACTGGACAATGACCCTTTTCAATCACAATCCCTGCCAGAAGGCAATAACAAATATGCTCAGTTTTATAGTTAAGTGAGTAACATACAAACACTTACTTCTATGTAAACAGTGAAGTTAGGTTAACTAATCTTAGCATGGTATAGGATCATTTCAACGTTAGACTGTCAGCATTGAAAGCTGTAGTACACATTTATGATAGTTGCTGTAACAGTTGTACTGAATGAGTCAGTGAAATGATTCCTTTTCCAAACAGAACTTCAGCTTTTCTTGAATATTAAATAATCGCCTATTGAGGAAGCAGTATGTTGTATGTTATTCCAGGTAACTAATGCTAATTTACTGAAAGTTGTTTCCATATATACTAGTGAATGTTGTCTACAGAGTTTTAGAGTTTCATGATTTCGTAGAGACAATGGTGGGGGCTCTCAAAGTTTTAGTCTATTAACTAGCTGAGGACAAAATCCATCATTCATTAGATTCAGTGTTAAGACAGGAGGCTTGGGCTGCAACTGGAAGCCATTTTGTTTATTGCTAGATAAAGATAAATGAAAATTAGTATTTTTTTCAGCTGTTTGTAATATGGCTACATTTTGAGATGCAACAAGGGCTGTTATAGATGATGTGTATTCTAGTCTTAATACTAAAACAGTAAATGCCAATGCATGTCTTATTGTTTTGGAAGGCAAGATAAATGTAGTGCCATAGCCAAACATATGCTCATGCATGAGCAACATTATTTTATGTTTCAGGTTCTATTTGTGCAGCCTACTAGTTTGAGAGGTGGGGATTTAACTAACTTGACAGAATCCGCTGAGACCAAATGGATACTTAGGCTTCAAGCCCACCGTGGCTATGGCTTAAATGAGAACGTACCATTAAAACCTGTGTTAAAGAGTAGACCCCTTAAATAATATTATTTATTCAAGTGCTATTTAATCAAGTGCTTTGTATATATGATGAATTTTTAATTAATTTTATAATTAATTATTTATTTATCTGTATTTGATTTATTTTACTTAGATTGATTTGCTCTACAATTGATTAACTTTCACTGGCATGAGTCATGACAGGAAGTGATGTATTTTAAATGTGTATATAACTGTCATTTGTTCTTATTATTTTTGTTACGTCTGAAGAAGCGGTATATACCGCGAAAGCGCTTACGTTTTTATGCAATAAAACTGTGTTTTTATACTTTTACTTCACGACCTGTTTCATTGGATTGCCAGCATTGCAAACTTTATTGGGTTTATCTGCTCGAGTTTCGCTGCCATTTCCTTCCATTGTGCTTGGTTTTTGGATTCGTTATATATATATATATATATATATATATATATATATATATATATTCCCATCTTTATATATACACACACACACACATGTACTTCCACATACCCACAAACATACAGACGTGTATACACACTATTTCTGTTGTATTTTATTTTGTGTTTATTAATGGGTAGGCACACTGGACAATGACCCTTTTCAATCACAATCCCTGCCAGAAGGCAATAACAAATATGCTCAGTTTTATAGTTAAGTGAGTAACATACAAACACTTACTTCTATGTAAACAGTGAAGTTAGGTTAACTAATCTTAGCATGGTATAGGATCATTTCAACGTTAGACTGTCAGCATTGAAAGCTGTAGTACACATTTATGATAGTTGCTGTAACAGTTGTACTGAATGAGTCAGTGAAATGATTCCTTTTCCAAACAGAACTTCAGCTTTTCTTGAATATTAAATAATCGCCTATTGAGGAAGCAGTATGTTGTATGTTATTCCAGGTAACTAATGCTAATTTACTGAAAGTTGTTTCCATATATACTAGTGAATGTTGTCTACAGAGTTTTAGAGTTTCATGATTTCGTAGAGACAATGGTGGGGGCTCTCAAAGTTTTAGTCTATTAACTAGCTGAGGACAAAATCCATCATTCATTAGATTCAGTGTTAAGACAGGAGGCTTGGGCTGCAACTGGAAGCCATTTTGTTTATTGCTAGATAAAGATAAATGAAAATTAGTATTTTTTTCAGCTGTTTGTAATATGGCTACATTTTGAGATGCAACAAGGGCTGTTATAGATGATGTGTATTCTAGTCTTAATACTAAAACAGTAAATGCCAATGCATGTCTTACTTCATTTGTGAGGAGGCAAAACCCTTTTTAGGCCACTATAAGTTGGTTTAAGGCTTTACATATAATGAGTTTAGTGTAGGTTTGAAAAGAAAGGCTGTGATCTAATATTATTCCTAAGTGTTTTGGTTGTGTATTATAAGGTAACGGTCTTCCTGAAGGGTCTGTGATGGATAAAGTTGTAGCTTAGCAGTTTGTTTGATGTTCCAATAGTCATTATTGCAGATTGTGTGAGTTTGTTTTCGTTTTTATTTGCGGTGCGTTAGTCCCTTACAGAGGATTGAGCTGGAGTTATTTTGTAATGAGATATCCAGGACTTTAACCAAATTATAAGCCTGTATTATGACAAAGTCATCTGCATATAGGAAGCAGTCAGTATTAAGCAAGGCCCAAAGTAGTGTGTTATTGTATAGAGAGATGAGTAACAGCCCCTAGTAGTGAAGTCAGGGGCTCCCACAGATAGGGTCTCTGTTTCAACTAAGGAATTAACACAACTAATTACAAATGTTTTATTTGTAAGGCAGTTGTTGAACCTTTCATTCATTTCAGTAGGAAAACCAAATATAATACTTTGTTTAGTCATAGACTGGGATCCACAGTTTCAAAAGACCTCTTTACATCCAGAAATGTAGCTCTTATTAGAAATCCCTTATATATGTTAGCATATATCAAATCAATTATAGTCTACAGTACTGCTAAAGTAGGGTCTATATTACATCACCGAATGCTTAAAAAAGTGAACGGTGATTAAACTGACCCAATGTAAGCGAAAGCTTACAATATCGAACTCTCAGAACAGCGATTGTTTTCCAAGGGAAAAAAAATCGATGTTCCAACAAAAAAAAAAAGAAAGAAAGAAAACACTTTATAACATTACATTAAGTGGGGGTCTTTACCCCCACACCCCACTACTTAAATATACCAACTCCGAGACCGCACTACAGTGCCGAAAATGGCAAAGTACCGAAGCGGATTGATATTTTGCAATTTCAGTCTTTTATGTTCAACCAAGACGCATTCGAAAGAATGCGTCTTCGGTCTTCTAATAGGAACCAGCTAAAGTACTATATTATGGCCTGAAATCATGTCATTTGTCTGCAAGAGATCATATTTTGTACATATTGTAGTCCTGATCATAAATAATTTTCAAGAATTTTTGAAAAAGGGCATATGCTTCCTTCTACTCACTTCTGAACTACATAGTGTCGTTTTGGTAATGGTTTCATAAATATATTTTTAAAGCCATTTGAGTGAGTCTTTCTATATAAGTTATGTGTTAAGGGCTTACCCAGGATACAGCGTTATGAATGTTAGGGTGTAGTAAATAAAAACGAGGCTCATATTTGTTTCTCGTGTTGTTAAACAGCTCTTCGGCAGAGGCTTTATTTGTTTTAAGTAACACTGTGGTCATTGTGCTTGTGTGATGGTAAAGACGGGCAAATAGTCTAATAGGTTCATAGGTAGGTACTAGGCTATCAGCCCAAGGGCCTATGTAAGCCTAGCCAGCAAGGTTCCCTGGCTTACCCCACCCAAGAAAGTTATTTTCCTGTGCCACTGTCGAGCAGAGACACAGAAGTAATCCCTGGGGTGTATTTCCTATTTCCCATCCACTCATCAAGATTTTTCTTAAAGAGTGCTAATGAAGAACCTTGCTTGACATAGATGGGTAGCCTGATCCAGAGTATGGGAAGTCTCTGGGACAGGAATCTATCCCTCCAGCATGTCCTGTTTATTGTGTTGACAAGGTTTAGGTCCCTAGAGCATGTAGCTCGGAGGGATTGTGATTTCTTTAGGTGTAGCATGTCCAACAGCTCTGGGTTTGACATAGCTTTATATGTTAGGCAGAGATCACCTCGGAGTAGGTGATATACTACGGAGTAAAGCTGGAGTTTTTTGAGGCGGTCAGTGTAGGGCATGTGTTTGAGGCCAGTAATCCTCTTTGTGAGGTACTTCTGTGGCCTTTCCAGCTGCTGCAGATGTCTTGTGAGGTACATTCCAAAAAGGGCGTTGTACTCTATAATGGGTCTAATGAGTGTCGAGTAGAGGGGAACAATGACCTCTTTTTTCCTGGATGAGAACCATTTTATGATGAGGTGTGCCAAGTACAAGGACTTCCTGACTACTGTGGCGATGTGACTATCAAAGGAGAGACTACTGTCCACCTGGATCCCAAGGTCTCTTATCACACATTTGGTGTTAAGTAGATTGCTGCCTATGTGGTAGTTCAGTTTTTACCAAAGGGGATGACACTGCACTTTTTGGCATTGAGCTTGAGGCCGTTTCTCTGACACCAGGCATCTGTCTCAGCGAGGCCCTTCTGTAGGATGTCTACATCATTTGGGGACTTGACTATGGCTCCTAGTTTGCAGTCATCTGTGAACTTCATTAGCCAGAGGCCTTCTCTGTTAGCCTGTACTTCAGAGAAGTAGATACCAAACAGGAGAGGTCCCAGGACGGAACCCTGTGGTACTCCACTTGTCACTGCTTTAAGGTCAGATTTGGAGTCTGCAACTTTTACAGTGTAGGTTCTGTCAGTGAGCCAGTTGGCAACCCATTTTGTGAAGTAGGGATTTATACCTAGTTTAGTGAGTTTAGCTATAATTCCAGAATGGGGAATGGGGGAAAGCCTTGGTGAGGTCAAGATAGGCTGTGTGAACCACCTTACCCTCATCTACGGCTTTGGTGACTGCCTCAAAGAAGTCGATCTGGTTCAGGAGGCAAGATCTGCCTTTCACAAACCTGAACTGGGTGGGATCCAGAGTTTGGAGGTTACCAATGTCTTTGTTTATGAGTTCCATGATGATACGTTCCATGGCCTTGCAGACCAGGCTCATCAGGCTAATAGGTCGATAATTCCCAGGATCAGTGGTGGCTCCCCCTTTGTGGAGTGGGCTAACTGTTGCTGTGCGCCATTCAGTGGGCACAAAGCCTGATGCGAGGCTATTATTGAATATGGTGCTTAAGTGGGGAGCCAGTTTGTTCTGAAGTTCATGTAAAACGCAGCCTGGGATGTTGTCCGGTCCCATGGATGCTGTGTTTTTGGCTTTAGAGAGTGCAGCTTTTACCTGCGTAGTTGTGATTACAGGTATTCTGCATTCTTCCTGTATAGATATGGGCCCTTTAGGGGGTGAGGGGGGGGGGAGTAAAGTTAGCACTGAACCTATCTGCCAGGATGTTGGCAATATCAGTTGGTTCTGTAATTTTCGTGGCTTTGTGCTGTAACTCAGAGCAGATCTAGGTGTTGCCATCGAGATTCTTGACATAACTATAGAATGCTTTGTGGTTGTCCTTAGAATTAGTGGTGATTTTGTTTTCGTAGCTAGCTTTGGAGGATCTTATAAGGGATCCCTTACTGAGGCTGACCAGGGAGCTCCTCCACTCATGGGCTTTTACTCTCTTTTGCAACAGTTTCTTCCTTCTGTTGTACAGTTTGTTTATGGCAGGGGACCACCAGATTGGCTTCCTTTTTTTGGAGGATAGCATCTTGATTCTGTTTGGGATAGCACGATCCATGCACTCGTGTAAGTGCTTATAGAGTGCATTTGTGTAGGATTCAGCAGTTGTAACTATATTGTCCATCTGCATGGGTGTCATGAAGTTCACCACTTCTGACTTAAGAAGCATGAAGTTACTTATTTATTTATTTTACATTTGTTGACCGGGCTAGTCTAACTGGATATATGTCCATTTTCAGTAGAGGACTGGGGAGATAAGCTCCGAGGAAACAAGCAAAATCACATATACAAAAATTAATGTATACAATGAACATTGCAAGTGCAGTACAGATAATAATCAAAGAGGTCATTCATTCATAACATAGTGCAAAATATACAGATGCAATTAGTACAATACAAATGTAGTTGCAATACATCATAAAGAAAAAGATGGCAGCTGAATTATACAATATATTAGTATACAAGTAGTCAAAAAGAAAAAGTAGGAGCTGAAATGATACAATATATTAGTAATAGTCTCCTTAATGAAATTCTGAGGATGTAAGTAATAGTATAGAAGGACAAGGTAAGTTGTTATTAAGAAAAGGAACTTGATTACTGAGAAGAGGAGGGTAGGTTGAACCAAGTAACAAGCGCTAGTTGATCAGTCAGGTTTAGTACAGGGGCACAACCAGTGTGTTCTGAGGAAAATGAAATGAAGTTGGCTTTGGAGAAATTTTTTACCGTGGTTTCCTTAATGGGGGGTGGGGGTGGGATGTGGATATCAAGGTTGATTAGCTTATGGTCGGATCGGACCAACAAGGAGTTAACTTCAGGTGTGGAACACCGGTCACTCATGTTGGTAATGACTAGGTGTAGGATATTGTTGCCCCTGGTGGGGGTGTGGATAAGTTGATCCAGGGCATTGGAGTTTATGAATTCCAGAAAGCGTTGAGCTAAGGAGTTGGGACATGAGTAGTTTTCCTAGTTAATGGTGGGGTAGATGAAATCGCCCATTATTAGGGTGTTTGGCTAAACCCTAATATTTTTCAGTACATCAAGAAAAGAGGAGTGGGAATCCTGGGGCATGGTGGGGAATCTGTAGCAAGCTACAATTTGGATTGCAGTTTTATCCAAAGTTGGTTGCACTTGGATAACCTCGGATGCATTATACTGAGCAATTAGCCTGGAGGTGTGGATATTCTTAATGAATATGTTCACACCACCGCCTTTGGTGTTTCGGTCCAGGTTACATGGCCAAAAAGTGTGGTATGAGTTGTAGCCTGGTAGTGCAGGGGTGCTTTCTGGAGCCTTGAACCAGGTCTCAGTCACTGCACAGATATCGATGTTCTCCATTTTAAGGAGTGCCTCGAGTGAGTGCATTTTGAGATTTAGACTTCTAGCACTGAGTAGCATTACCCTCAGTTTTTGCTTGCCTGTTCCTGTTACGGTGGTGAATTTGTTATGTGAACCTTGCCTAAAAAAGGCACTATAGGGGCAGCAGGAGCCTTAGCCAGTATCTGGAATCCCAGGGGCAACAGGTGCAGGCCATCTGTGGCAAAGCATTGTGGTCTGTCGACCATGTCATCCCAAGCAGACGGATAGTGGATCCCCTTAGAATGACACCAGAAGCTTAGCCAATTGTTGAAGTCAATCATTTTGTCCTTGTACTGCGATATAATTCTGGGCGATGGCAGAATGCTACTCAGGGCTAGGGTCATACCTGCCTGGGCTACAAGATTGGAGAGCTCTTCCATGTCTCTCTTCATGTAGTCCAGGGAGGTACGTCTCAGGTCATTCACACCAACATGGACAATAACAGAGTCATATTTGTACTTGTTGTGGAGTGACCTGAGTGCGTGGTTTATGTGGCGGATCCTGGCACCCGACAGGCAGCTGACAGTAACCTTCTTCTTGTTTAGACTGGTGAGTGAGACATCAGTGTGCCTGACTATAGAGTCACCTATGACTAGTGTGTTGGGTACGTTGTTTTGCCTTATTTGCTGTGGATGATTGCCACACTGAGTCTGTGGGCTATGTGTCATTTGGGTTGTATTGGGGGATGGAGGTTGCCTGCGTTTCTGCTTTGGAGGTCTCTGTTGCTTAGACAGATTATTATTGAGAGCCTCTGTGAATGTTTTTGTGTTACTATGTGTGGATTTTGATGGTGTAGATTTAGTGAGACTATGTGGTGAGTGTGGTGTGGTGCAAATGTTTACCTTCTCCTCATGACTGTCAAGTTCAGTCTTGGTTGGAGAGAGCTTTACCTCCAGTTTGGCTAGATAAGTGCATCTCTCACAGGTTATAGTGTTGGGTGGTAGGAGGAGAGGGTTGTCTGTGTACATGAGGCAATTTCTACATTGCCTCAAGATGCCCAGATTCATCAGATAGACAGGAGAGAACACTGGGAGCTGGCCCTTGGACATGCCTGAATAAAAAAACTATTTTCCTCTAGATAAGTGAGGAAAGTGAGTACAAGAGCTGTTTTTCTCTAAGCAAGTGAGAAAAGTAAGTACAAAAACTGTTTTCCTTTAGGTAATGAGGAAGATTGAGTGGTATAGTAATTAGTAGCTTATTTAGTGCTTACAAGTTCTGAACAAGTGCTGAGCATGAATAAGCAAATTTAAGTGCTAAAACTAAGAATCTGTATCTGCACTAGACGAGTTACAGGACAGAAACAAGTGCAAATGCAGGCTTTCAAATCAGAAAGTTGAGAGAGATGGAAGAGATTGTCCAAACGGCCAATAACTACCATTTCTGGGCCAGAACCACTCCTTATGCGGTAGACAGGTTACCTAGTGCTTACCACTCCCACTGATAAGCTAGAAGGCTTCCCTTCAACACAGAAAGGCTTGGGGGGTCAGAAGCTTACCAACAGTCCTGGATAGTATTAGCAGGAGAAGGAGGAGAAGGCACAGGGCATTTTATGGCGTTTACCATCTCCAGTGACAGAGTATTGCTGCTGTTCAGTCCTAGGAAAAGGGAATTAATGGAGTTTATGGTTTTCCAGAATTTCTGTGGATAGGTAAGTTGTGAATTTTGCAGGTTCTTTAATAGCTAATTTGAATTTATTGCTATACATTCTGGTGGGACATTTAAGGTTTTAATATTCTTGTCGTTTAGTTTTTTATTAGTCAGATGTCCATAATTTCCATGCCTTATCACTTTTGCATTCAAGCACGGACACACTTGAACACATGGAGATAGCTCATTCTATTGGCCTGCATACCACAATATTCCCTTCCATGTGCCCCCCCCCCCCCCCGTCAAAGTTCAGTAATCTTTTTGAGTTCTGTTACTTTGGCAAGACAGAGCTGAATGCATGGAGTGGTGAGAATCATGCAGTTATTAATCTTTAATTAATTAAAAATTAATAATTAAATTAATTATTAGAGTATGGGTAACATAAAGTTCACTCCAGAGGGATGGGTAACAGAAAGTTCACTCCAGGGATCATTGCAGTTTCCCTACTGGATAGGGGCACTATGAACTAACAGTGAGTGGCACGGTGCCTGGACAATTTTTGGGGGGGCTAGGCTTGAAAAGGCCCCAGAGCCATTAGCCTAGTACACACCTATGAACCTATTAATCTAAATTAAAGTCATTAAAATAAAGTTATTATAGCACCTGGATAGTTCCCTTCCATTTCCTTGATGTAGTAATATCAGTGCAGCATATCTGTTTGAGTTATGCTTCACACAGATGCACAACTCCTGCTTAGACCCCTTACAAGAATCTCCTATAAGCAGGACCCAAGTATATGTAGATTACCAAGCCACCAGCTGGGGTCAGTCAAGCATCAGATTAACACTAAATTCTCTTAATATACAAACAGAGTTGTTAAGTGTAAGAAACACCTAGCCAGGCCTTCAACAATCATAATTTGTTCTAAATCCCTAAGCCCTGGTATTGCTTTGTCTCTGTCCTTTGACAGAATTTATGAAAAAAATTATTCTACACAGCACACTGCCAAAAGACAGCAGTTTATCTCATCTTATTTTAGGACATAAGCTTCACTGTTCTAAGTAGCTGCAGTGGTTCTGAACCAAAACATTTCTCCATGTGATTAGTGCAATTACCCAGCCACCAAAAGAAAAGAAAATAACTGTGCTCCCAGTTTGCAGTCATCTGCAAACTTTGTTAGCCAGAGTCCCTTAGTGCTGGCCTGTACTTCAGAGAAGTAGATGCCAAACAAGAGAGGTCCCAGGACTGGACCCTGAGGTACTCCACTTGTCACTTGTCTGGAGCTGGATTTGGAGTCAGCTACTTTTACAGTGTGGATTCTGTCAGTATGCCAGTTGGCAACCCATCGAGTGACATAGGGAGTAATGCCCAGCTTAGTAAGTTTATCTATGATTCCATAGTGGGGGATGGTGTCAAAGGCCTTGGCGAGGTCCAGATGGCTGTGCGGACTACCTTACTTTGTCGATGTTTCTGCAGACTGATTCGAAGTAGTCAGTCAGATTCAGGAGACAAGATTGACCCTTCAAAAACCCAAACTGCATGGGGTCCAATGTTTGAAGGTTGCCAATGTCTTTGTTTATAGGTTCCATGATAATACGTTCCATGGCCTTGCAGATCAGGCTCGTCAGACTGATGGGGCGGTAGTTCCCGGGATCCAAGGTGGATCCCCCCTTGTGGAGTGGGATAACTGTAGCTGTGTGCCACTCAGTGGGCATGAAGCCTGAGGTGAGGCTATGATTAAACATGACACTTAGGTGAGGTGCCAGTTCATTTTGTAGTTCATGTAGTACAAAGTCTGGGATGTTGTCTGGTCCCATGGATGCTGTATTCTTAGCTTTGGAGAGTGTGTTTACCTGTGTGGCCATTATTACCGGAATTTGGCAATCTTTTGGTATTGAGATGGGCCCCTTAGGGGGTGAGAGGGGGGTGAAGTTTGCACTGAATCGATCTGCCAGGATATTGGCAATATCCTTGGGATCAGTATATTTAATGCCATTCTGTTGTAGCTCAGAGCAGATCTGAGCAATGTCATTTAGATTCTTGACATAGCTATAGAATGCCTTGTGGTTGTCTTTGGAATCTTTGGCAATTTTATTTTCATAACTAGCTTTGGAGGATTTTATGAGGGATCTCAGCTTCTTACTGAGGCTGGTAAGTCAGTTTTTTGCATCCTGGGATTTTCCTCTTTTCTGCAACAGTTTCTTCCTTTTGTTGTAAAGTTTGTTTATGGCAAGGGACCACCAGATTGGCTTCCTTTTTTTGGAGGAGAGCATCTTGGTTCTATTGGGGATGGCACGATTCATGCACGAGTGGATGTGCATGTACAGTGCCTTCGTGTAGGATTCAGCAGTCGAACTTTCAGTTCCCATCTGCATGGGTGTCATGAAGTTTGTCACTTCTGACTTGAGTAGCATGAAGTTGATTTTGGAGAAGTTTTTTACGGAGGTTTCCTTACTGGGAGGTGGCTGTCAAGGGTGATTAGCTTATGGTCAGACCTGACCAACGAGGGGGTGACCATAGGTGTGGAGCATTGATTTCCCATGTTGGTAATTATCAGGTTTAGGATATTGGAGCCCCTGGTGAGACTAAGGATTAGTTGATCCAGGGCATTGGAATTTATGAATTCCAAGAACCGTTGGGCAAAGGTGTTGGTACATGAGTAGTTTTCCCAGTTAATGGCAGAGTAGTTGAAATCACCCAGTATTTGGGTATTTGGTTGAATTTGGATTGCAGTCTTACCTAGTGTTAGTTGCACCTGGAGAATTTCACACGCATTGTGTTGGGCAACTAGCCTGGTGTTGTGAATATCCTTGGTGAATATGGACACTCCTCCACCTTTAGTGTTTCGGTCCTGGTTTGGTGGCCGAAAAGTGTGGTAAGAGTTGTAGCCTGGTATTGCAGGGGTGCTCTCTGAAGCCTTGAACCAGGTCTCAGTTACTGCACAGATATCGATGTTCTCCATTTTTAGGAGTGCCTCGAGAGAGTGCATTTTGAGGTTTAGACTTCTAGCATTGAGTAGCATTACCTTCAGATTTTGCATGCTTGTGCCTGTTATGGTGGTGGTTTAGTCCTTTGAACTTTGCCTAAAAAAGGCACTATAGGGGTGGCAAGAGCCTTAGCCAGTAACCTGAATCCCAGGGGCGACAGGTGCAGACCATCTCTGTCAAAGCATCGTGGTCTGTCAGTCATGTCGTCCCAGGCAGACAGATACTGGATCCCCTTTGAATGACACCAGAAGTTTAGCTAATTGTTGAAGTCAATCATTTTGTCCTTATACTGTAGTATCATTCTGGGCGAAGGCAGGATGCTACTCATGTTTTGTTTTTTTGGAGCTTTTCTCCCTGGGCCTGTACTGAAAATGGGCTCACCCTGGCCCAGTAGACCTCCCGGTAAACAAATGCAAATAAGTAAATAAGTAATAAGACTGGGATGGGTCCACTGTTTGAAGATTTCCTATGTCTTTGTTTATGAGGTCCATGATAATTCTTTCCATGACCTTGTATATAAGACTACTCTAATTTATGGGTCTGTAGTTCCCTGGGTCTTTTGATGTTCTGGTTTTGTGTAGAGGGATAACTGTCATGGTCCTCTATTCCCTACGGACAAAACCTGTCGGGAGGCTGTGGTTGAAAGGAGATTCTAGTGGGCCTAGCAGCTCATGTTTCAGGCTGTTTAGCAGGCATCCTGGGATATTATCAGGACCCACTGATGCAGTGTTTCTAGCTTTGGAGAGTGCAGTGAGGACCTGTTCTTTAGTGATAGTTGGGACAGAATGGGTTTTTACTCAGGGATAAATGGGGGTGATGGGGGTCAGGTGAAACTGGAGCTAAATTTGTCAGCCAGCAAATTTGCTATATCCTCAAGTTCGATATATAGGGAGTTTCATTTACTACTCTTTCAGCACGCTGTTGGGTGTTCACTGTTCCCCCTAAGACTGCGTACATAACTGAAAAATGTCTTATGGTTATCCGTAGCCTGGCAGGGTATTTTTGCCTCTAAGTTGACTTGATTAGCCACAGCCCTACCTGTTTTTGAACAGGATTTTCTTTCTGTTGTTGGACAACCTATTTATACAAGGATCCACCAAGGGGGCTTGATTTTGGAGTTTGTCCTAAGTTTATTTCAGTTTATTACTGCTGTTTCTATTCATTTATTTACCATCTTTGCACAGGGATTCAGGAAACACTTCTGCATAGGCCCCAGTGTTCTCTGAGTTTGGGATGGACTTGGAATTTAGCTATGCCATCATTTAATAGCAGGTAGTTAGTCTTGGAAAAGTTCTTAAAGGTTCTGAAGTTCACTGGAAGTTCAAGCTTTATATTTATTTCAAGAGTGACCACTTTGTGATCTGACCTGACCAGTGAGGACATTACAGTAGTGAGGTGTGCAATATTCCCTCATATTTGTGAGTACCAGATCCAGGGTATTTGCAGCTCTGCTAGGTATATAGTCTAACTGGTCCAGACGGTTTGATTGATAAAACCCAGGAATCTTTGAGCCTTCATGTTTGTATTTGTGCATGTATCCCAGTTTATGGCAGGATAGTTGAAATTAAAACAATTACCTTTCTTGATGTACTAATAACTAGACAGGAAGATGGTACTTTGGCCACTGAAGTATTTAGGAAATATCCTAAATACAATACTGTCCTTCACGCCTCCAGATTTCATCCTCCACACGTTGCCAAAAACATACCCAAATCACAATTTATTCGTTCTAGAAGAATTTGTTCTCAGCCAGAGGATTTTGAAAAAGATAGACTTGATCTCATCAATAGAGTCCATGATAGAGGTTATCCTATGGGACATGTCATTAAAGCAAGCAATTGGGTCAATACACATCCCGGGGAAGAGTTTTTGAAATACAAGAATAAGGACAACCGTGTCACACAGCCAATCAGGTTTGTGACTACTTATGCTAGGAATACCAATGCGTTAATGCATAGCATCAACACCAATTGGAATATTTTGTCTAATATTCCCGAGTTATCGGGGGTATTACCTGACAAATGTTTGTTCTCATTTCGAAAAGGGAGAAATCTTGCTTCCCATTTTAATCATTATAAGCATACACATCATACTGACAATACATCTTTTGTTCAAACCACATTAACCGGGGAACGAGTGGTAGGATGTTTTCCCTGTGGACATTGCAGTAACTGTGACAAGATAACAAAGACCAAAGAGTTCACTAGCAGGAATTGTCCAAGGGTTTATGATATATCATTTTTTGCAAATTGCAGTAGTGAGTGGCTTGTTTATCTTGTAACATGTAGCTGTGGTGCCTTTTATGTTGGCCAGACTTCCAGGCCTTTAAGACTTCGCATTTCAGAACATATGAGCAATATTAGAACTAAAAAATCTAATAATGCTCTGTTCAAACATTGTTTGAAACATTCCAATGCCAAATTTTCCTTTACAGTAATAGATATCATAAGGGACAATAGATTTAATAAGACAGGATGGCACTCTTTGCTTGACACTAAAGAAAAGAAATGGATTACTATATTAGGAGCACTATTTACACCTGGACTTAATGAGCAATTATAATTGCACCAATAGGATGTAGTCTAGCTACTATATAAATGCATCATTTTTTGATTATTTTTTATCACTGAAGAAGGCTGTGCTATTTTTTGCCAGCCGAAACTGGTCTGATATGATGTTATTCTGTTTGTAATAAATTATATATCGGATCCTATCTGTCTGCTGGCATTCAATTGTTTTGCAGGATAGTTGAAATTACCCATACATATGGTGTAGTTATGGTGTAGTGCTCAATGGTGAGTGACTTCAGTACATTCAAGTACGTGATACAGTTATCCTGGATCATATACAGGGATCTATAGCTAGCAAGTATATGGTATGGGACTTTACCTGGGGTTAGATGGGCATTGAGTAGCTTAAGTGTGTCATATTGTCTGACCAATCTTGAGGTGAACTCACTTTTTATTAGATTTATACACCTCCACCTCTTGTCCGTTCTTGTGCAGTAGCTGGTCTAAATGCATGCAAGGCATTATAGCAACTTTAAACCATGTGTCAGTAACTGCACTCATGTCAACACACTTCTGGCTGAGGAGCACTTGCATGGAGTTGAACCTCTTGTTGAGACCCCTTGCATTCCATAGTAACACCTGTAGTTTATCGTGAGTAAAATTTACTATGTCGGAAGATTTATCAGATTGGCTTTAAGTAAAATTGGCACTGTAGAGGTGGATAATGTTTTGGCCAATATTGCAAAGTTTAGTGGGGACTGGTGTAGACCATCCCTGGCAAAGCAGTATGGTCTGTTGATCATGCCCTCCCAAAACAACAGATATTGGACCCCCTTACAATGATATCATTAAATAAGCCAATTTTTAAAGTTTTAAAGTCGGCCATCTTCTGTTTATGTTGTTGCATCATCTTTGCAGAGGTAAAATGCTGCTCAGTGCTAGGCTCATACTTGTCTGGGACATATAATCTGAAAGTTCTTTCATTTCTCTGTTCATATACTTCAGGGAGGTATGTCTCATGCCATTAATACCAACATGGACTATAGTGGAGTCATACTGCTACTTGTGGTTCAGTGTCCTGAGTGTGTGTGTGTGTGTGTGTGTGTGTGTGTGTGTGTGTGTGTGTGTGTGTGTGTGTGTGTGTGTGTGTGTGTGTGTGTGTGTGTGTGTGTGTATGATCTGGAGGATCCTTGCTCCTGATAGGCAACTGACCGTTACTGTCTCCTTGCTAAGTCTGGTAAGTGGAGACTTCAGTGTGTCTCGCAATTCAGTCTCCAACAGCCAATATCTTGTGTCAAATGGTAGTTTGCCTTAAGGGCTTAGAGGATGTGATGATGTGAGATGTGGTTGCATGTGTCCTGGGAAGTGTTGTCTTTGTACAGTGGTTGTTCGGATGCTGCAAACAGTGTATGGGAGGTCTTTGAGGTTTGAGCAGATTACATTTAAGAGCCTCAGCATTTGTGAGTTTATGTGCCTGTTCCATAGTCAGTGTAGTGTGTACATTACTGGCAAACTGTTTGAAGATATCAGTGTCTATGCAAAAAACAAAAGCAAAAGCAAAGCAAACTTTATTGTCATTCAACCATACAAAGTACAGCTGAACAAAATTTCAATCCTCCAAGCTCATGCTCAATAACATAACATCCCAACACAACAACATGTAACAGTAAAACAGTTAAACAACAGAACAACAGTCAAGAGCCAAACGAAGATCAACATTAACTCAAAAGTTCTTATTTTTCCATCAGTGCAACCACTACTGCCTGCAGTCAACTGCCTCTACACGTCCAACCATCCATATCAACTTTCTACTCCAGCAAACAACCTCCTTCCAACCTCTCCAACCACAGTCTATCAGTCACCTCTACCTGCAAGCCCAACTGGCCTCACTGACCAAAACATTCCACAGCAACCACCAAGTCTTGCTCTCTGCTGACACCACAGACCAACATCCAAACCATCTTTTTTGATGCCTCCAAAGACATTGTGTAATTACATCTCTCACATACTGTATCAGTCTGCGCTAGGATAAGTAAACATGAGGCAATTGCTACATTACCTCAGGATGCCCATTTCCACCAGGCTGGCTACAGAAAGAGTAGAAAAGTGCATATCTAATTCCTATTAAATAAATAAATTCAAAAGGAATGTTTCCTGACTGACCTTAGCCAACCTTTTCAGTAAAACTAAATTTAAAATACAACAAAATGTATTATAATAAAATAAAATGTAATATAATAAGACCAAAATCAAAAAGTAATGGAAAGCCCCAGACCTGCAGGCTGCAGACTCCAGTGCCAGGACAAGTCATAATATCAGATGATATTACAGTCTCCCTCTCCTCTGCCTCTGTCACCTCTTCCACCAATTTGCAGAATTTGTAAGCCTTATTCCAGCTCTGAACTGTTTAATGGGTGCAGAGTAACTCTTGAGTTTGTAATGTGTTTGAGGAGATGTCTATCATTGTTCATTTGGTTGTTGTTAAGAGGACACTTATAAGGAGGCACATCTCTACACCACTATTCATCTGGTCCTCATACACGAGAGGAAGAAAACATAATTAGTGTCTTCCAGCGAGTTGCCTGTGGTGATACCTATTTCAATAGGATGACATTGATAAAAGAATGCTTCAAGGTGTATAAAGTTCAATAGTCGTGCAACTTTCTCTTTGCAACTGTTGTTACTTACTGTAATAATTTTCTTTCTTTTAGAAATATTGTTCATTATTTCAGCACATAAGAGCTCCATTCACATTCTCAATAATTCTAGGACCTACCCCATGTCTTAACTTCTTGGTTAAACTGTTGTAGATAGTTATCTGTGACCTTAACTTATCTACAGGTGGTCACTAAGGTCCTTTTCCTAATGCCATTATAGCTCCTTCAAAGCCCACACCATAAGCACATATGGCATTAAACTTCTGATCCAGGTTCAAGTCTCCAGTGTTAGGAGTGAACTTCTAGAACTTTAGTAGAACTTGTGATACACGACCTCCAATCCTTGTTCATGAAACTAATTATTACAGGCTTGGATTTCCACATACACAAATGGTTTGAAGGTCCCTTTCAGAGGAGTTGTAAAGACTTGGGTGAATAACATTGCTGTCCACCACTAGTTCCAATGGTATAGAGGTATAAAGTTCTGACAATGACCCAGGTGACCCAAGTCTGACTATGACTAGTAGCTTTGGTGCCTGTTAGCGCTGGTGTGAGTGAAGAGAGGAGTGATGCACTTCTGTCAGTTCATCTGTCTTTGTGGGCAGGGTGTGAGGCAATAAATGTAGGGATGCATGTTCCCATGAAAGAATACCTTGGGAAGACCGGAGATGGCATAGGAGTGCCCATTCCTTGTTGATGTCCATTTCATGGCAAATGTTAAAGCAGTATTGGGCATGTACTATAGGGTTAGAGCTTAAAGTCAAAACCGTTTTCCTTGGCAGAGGGTGGCTCTGCTCTGCACTGCTTCATTCTGCCCCTTGAAAGAATGAATGATCTGTAGGGCTTTCACCTCCCACAATGAAAGAATGAATGAGATAACTGGGGAAGCTTGACAGCCCATGAGGCAGGAGAAAACAGGCCCAAAATCAAGAGCAACTTCCCAGTGCTAATGGCCACCTTAAACTGAGCGATCCTACATGGATCCTATATGGAGGTTGTCAGGAAATCCTTTTATCTGAATTTGACCCAGTTAATTGCCAAAGGAGTATCAGCATGCTCTAAAGAGGTAATCACTTCCTTAGACTCAGCATTGCTTGGACCAATTATCAAGTACAATGATCCCTTTAGGATGTATCCCACTAAACATACCAAGCAATTAGAAAGACCCCAAAAGTTCTTAATTAAAATGATCACAAGCCTAAAGCACCTGAGTTACAAAGAGAGCCTGGAAGCTCTATTTCTGTACTCAGTGCCTTATAGACTTTTGAAGGCAAGCTTCTTCCTCTCCTGTCATGCTATTGGAAACCAGATTGTCTTTAACCTCCTGTTTCTCTGCAAGTCCAATATCTGCACCAACACTAGAAGCAGGGACCTAATATTCATAAACAAGTAAAAAAAAAACATGGTGGAGGGGACAGGTTTATAACCCAGCACCTCCTAAGTCGATGACATTTTTGTCTCATCATAAGCAGTGCAACTCATTATCTTCCCTAAAAATAAACTGAATGGTGTGTGTCCCTAAATCTACTCCAGGATAGATTGTTTTTGCCCCCCTGAGAAAGAAAGTGCAGCCTGAGGGAGGGTACTGGCAAGGTGAGAATGGTCATGAGACTCGCTGGCTTGCAGCATCATTTATTGGCCTGTTTCTCTACAGTGTCTTTCTCACAGATGTCTGTGGCACCTGTACAAACTGAGTGGTTAACCTTAGTGCTGGTCCGTTTGTGTGTTTGTTGCACAGCTGTAGAAATTGTGGCAGAACAATCCGTAGATGGCACTATCTTGAAAGTACCGAGAAACAGCATATGGAATCAGAGGAGTCAAAGCAGATGTTGTGCTTCATTTAATGCTTTTAAGGTAGATATGGAGGTTGAATGTACTATTATTCCGGAAAGTATATTCAGAGAACTGAGCTCAAGAAATTCTTTGTTGAGGTCAAATGCTACATTACTTACTAATTCTGGTCATACATTAGAACCACTGGTTCAGATTAAGCTGTATTGTGTGCATAAAAACAAAAAGAAATGTATTATTTCAGTGTCATTTCAGCAACCTGACATACAGGGAAGATTTTGTATGTAGACTACTTTATAAGGTAAAGCAGACTCATGGGTGCCCATGCACATAAGTGAAGCTAGGGTGGGGCGAAGACACATATCTATCCCCCCCAACATGTTGTATTTATGCTGCAAAAGACATTTAGGTCTCTTGAGTGGGTGTTTATGCCTTTGTTTATACACAGTTAAGTTTCTGTCCTGCATTCTACTGTTTGGTCGATATATTTTGCTGTAACCTCTTCTTCATAGCACTTTTGGTGAAGTTTCTTTTATCTTTGTCTTCTGTTCTTTTAATTTATTTTAATACACTTTCTTGTGTGGCAAAAAATTACTATATATTATTATTAACCAGTTCTTTCCTGAATCAAAATTCATCTACAGCTCCCTGGTTATCCTCAAAAGAGGTGATCTATGTATGTTAGCTGTTTAGTGTTGTCCCATTACATTGAGAGACCATCTGGTATGTGCACTTGTAGTCTTTCTTAAAGACAAGCCAGTTTTAAGTCCCCCATGGAACTTTGTTTTGTGTATTTTCCATATCACTTTTCTGTATTTTCACAAATACCTTCATCCTTTTGCCAGAGTTCTTGCCCTGAGCATCCATTTTTCCTTTGTTCCTTGTATGACGTAGGATGCGTAATAGAACTCTGCAGCAACCTGGTGAGAAATAAAGGATGCAACTTTCTCCCGTGTACAAAACAAACCACATCCTGATTGTATCATTTTAGTCAGGGCTGCCCAGATTGAGTAAGTGACCACTTATTCTGACCTTAAAACTGAAATAATGCATTTGCAAGGTTGGAAAAGCTGGCACAGGATACTTTTGCAGAACACATACTGGAAACACTGCAGAAAATTAATCCATGACAGATTGCACAAAAATGCACAAAAAAGTCATAAAAGTATTAGTAGAAAAGAAACCTTGGGGGGGGGGGACTGCTGTCTATATATTGCATCAAAACGTTTCATATCTTGAAAAATGTGTCAGCTAGTACCCAGAAGCTTAATGGCACTAATGAGTGTGATAGTATCCAACAAAATAAGAATGGCACATGGAATTTAAGTAGCAGTTCCACACACACAAGATAAGCAAATTATCCAATTTATCCACTAAAAAAATAAAAATGGGCATATTGTAAGCCAGCACTGCACTTTGTTAACTGGAGGACTTTAAACTGGCTTGTATTTAATTGAGTTTCGGCTTCATTTTTGCTGTTTGTGACTACTTTTTACTATGCACTTTGAATTTGTGTTTCATTGCCTTATTATATAGCATAGGCTGGATTCAAACTTGCTGAATCTAGACTGTTTGGTATCACTGTGCTCTTAAAACAGCATCTTACATTAAGAAGGCCTCCCTGCACCCTTGCTGCAGAAGTGTGTAGCTCAGGACCCATCTAAGTTGGGAACTGCTGGAGAAAGCCTTAGTCTGGAGCTTTACCATTGGTAGTTGTGTTAAAACTGTTTAAATTCACGTGTATATAAACCTTGTGTTTGAGCGGGTTTGTGTGCAGCTTACCAAAGCTGCTCAACATTTGGCAACTTGAGCCAGAGGTCTGGAGTGCATCTACACTAAAATCCAAGGCATCCACTGAAAAAAAAAATAAAAAATAAGTATATTTCAAGCCAGCACTGCACTTTGTTAACTGTATTTAATTGAATTCCTGCTCTATTTTTGTGTTTGTGCGGTTGTCCAGTACTTTATGATAGCTGTGGCACCGGTTCAGGTTTTTCTTTACCACCTAGGTCCCTTGCTGAAGCGGCCACAATGTCAGTCTCTACTGCACATGGCACAGCTACAGAGAAGAGTTATAATCACTGACTCCCAAGGATTTCACAAACTGAGCCCAGTGCTTAGTGCAACCTTACCAACAGTAGTTGAGAATTCACCAGATGTATTTTGTGTAGACACGCGCACACACACACACACACACACACACACACACACACACACACACACACACACACACACACACACACACACGTACATATATTAATTTAATACTTTTCAGTATGGTAGGGGCTTAATGATTCTCCAGCACTAATTCTCTCTCTAAAAGTTACAATTAGTTCTGAGCAATCACCCTTCAAAGGCTGGACACCACATAATTTGGTACACAGATAAAATGCATAAACTCTTAAAGTAATAAATAAAACAACAGCTTGAAGCATTCAACACTGAATAATAAAATATTATACTTGAAATACTTAAGGTTAAACATTTTTTTACCAATTAATTATACAGACAGAAAGCTGGCTCAAGAAATTGAAAATAAAACATTCAAAAAATGCAGAACAAGGTCAAAAAACTAAAATCAAAAGTTAAAACTGCCTCAGGTTTTGTTAAAGATATACTGTGTCATTACTGTTCCTAGCTTTTCAGTCCAAAATAGAATTTTAGCATCCTTCCAGAAACTGCACTCTCTGTCTTATCTGAGGCATACTTTTCAACTGTCCAGATTTTTGCATAATGTCCATATTTTTGCCTCATATTTTTGGTCTGTTCCTTAAAAAATGTGCACTTTTCAAGTCTATATTAGTTCTTCGAAAAACCTTTCCACTGAACGCTACATCACAATTCACTGAATACTTAAAGGGAAACAAATACTTGCCCCACAACCCAATGGACCCAAATCTAGCTAAACCAAGCCTACTCATGTGGGGCGCTGCACCACCCCCACCCCCTTAAGTAAATATACCAACTCCGAAATCGCACTACAGAGGTGAAAAGGGCAAAGTTGTGTAGTTGGCCAACTAAGTCTTTGCCCTGTAAGTATTCAGCAAATCGCGGAAGTGAATTTTGCTGAATACGGGTCAATGATGTAGCATTCGGTGGAAAGGATTTTCAAAGATCTCATATAGACCCGTGGTTTTCTGCCAAATCATTCAGGACTAATGTCAGACTTCATATAATTTGTAAAATACACATAAGTGCAAAACCTGTTATTCTAGCAACTTTCTATGGTTGTTATAGCAATATTTAAAATCTGTCCCTGATTTTAGCTTTTGTCCTCCCATTATTTTTGGATTTGTCTAGATTTCTTACACTTAGAGGTAGAGAGATATGCTCCAAGCAAGCAGAAAGTCCTGTAGCCACTTTGCTTTTATTACTCTTTGAATTAACAGTCAGTCCATTAATTTATATGTCTCAAAACACTACATAGTTATACATCATTTTCCAAGTTTTCTTCTACATTTTGTACTTTGCTAAACCAACAACTACAATGCAGCTTTTAGTACCTATATCTTGATTCAGTCCAGTTTTAGTACAATTCCCTGTGTATTGTTATTTGAAAGGGCAGTAACATTTTCTAAGATTACTCCATTTTTTCCTCACACCTCATTCTAAGGGTACTGTTATGACATCCTGATGTGTTTCTGAAGTGCAGTTAGGTGTGCAGAGGTCCTTCCTCTGCATTTGTACTGTACATTTGCAATGACAGTTGCTGTTTCCAATTTTTTAAGAATTACTTTTACCGAGAAGATTTTGACATGTATAAAATATACATAACTGTCTGTGTTCATCCTGGTACTCAAGCATCATCATGGCAGTGTGGTATTTTACAAAATTCTGGGTACAAAAACATAGATTAGCATGCACTCTAGCCAAAATATAAATGGATATAGACCATAAAATATAACCGTGTCATTTCCCACATCCTGACATAGCCTTTCTATTACTTCCATGTGGTAGCAGTGGTTTATTCAGTAATATTTTGCCATATTTTACATATTTCAACCTGGAAATGCTCATCTTACATATGCCCTAATGCATTCCTCTCAACATCTCATTTCTTAAGTCTCATGGAATAATTGTTTAATCATTGAACAGTACGTTTTGTACTTTGTGTATAGGTTCATAGGTAGGTACTAGGCTATCTGCCCTAGGGCATTTATAAGCCTAGCCAGAATGTGTTGGCTTTCGCCTCCCTTTTAGACTAGATTCCTGAGCCTCTGTCCAGCAGGGCCATTGAAGTGCTCCCAGGAGTAAATTTACAATTTCTCATCCACTCACCAAGATTTCTCTTGAAGAGGGTCAGCGAGGGACTCTGCCTAACATGGACTGGGATTCTATTCCAGAGTGAGGGAAGCCTTTGGGATATGAATCTATCCCTCCAGCATGTCCTATTTATTGTTGTGATAAGGTTTAAATCCCTGGAGTGTGTAGCTTTAATGGATTTGGTTTTCTTGAGGTGGAGCATGTCCAACAATTTCGGGTTAGACATGGCCTTGTATGTTAGGCAGAGATCGCCTCTGAGTAGACAGTAAGCAACTGAGTAGAGCTGGCATTTCTTTAGTCGAGCTGTATAGGGCATCTGTTTGAGGCCCACTATCCTCTTGGTGAGGTATTTTTGAGGTCTCTCCAGCTGTTGCAGGTGTCGGGTAAGGTACATCCCAAATGGGGCATTGTACTCAATTATGGGCCTGATGAGCGATGAGTAGCTGGGCACAATGACCTCTCTTGATCTAGATGTGAACCCTTTTGTGATTAAGTGAGCTATATAGAAGGTTTTTCTAACCACTTTGGCAATGTGATTGCCAAAGGAGAGGTTACTATCTCCTTGGGTCCCCAGATCCCTAAATA
This sequence comes from Protopterus annectens, assembly GCF_019279795.1. Classification (NCBI taxonomy): domain Eukaryota; kingdom Metazoa; phylum Chordata; order Ceratodontiformes; family Protopteridae; genus Protopterus; species Protopterus annectens. The sequence continues at coordinate 111,053,961 of NC_056749.1, forward strand.
CTTCTTCTATACTTAGTGGATTGCCTCCTATGTGGTAGTTTGTGGGCACTTTGTTTTTCCCAAAGGGGATGACTATGCACTTTTTGGCATTTAGCTTGAGGCCATGGTTCTGACACCAGGTATCCGTCTCCGTAAAGCCCTTCTGGAGGATGCTTGTGTCAGCCAGTGAGTCAGTTATGGCTCCCAGTTTGCAATCATCTGCGGACTTGGTAAGCCACAGTCCTCCCGTGTTTGCCTGTACCTCAGAGTAGTACATACCGAACAAGAGGGGTCCCAGGACTGAGCCCTGTAGGATGCCACTTGTAACTGGTTTACAGTCGGACATGGCACCTGCGACTCTGACCATGTGAGTTCTATCCTTGAGCCAGTTTGCAACCCATCTTGTGACATATCGGTTAATATTTAAGCTGGTAAGCTTATTTATGATGCCAGAGTGGGGTATTGTGTCAAAGGCCTTTGCAAGGTCCAGGTAGGCTGTGTGGACTACCTTTCCCTCGGATATTATATATTTTGTCATACTTGCCATGGTCAGTATATTTTGTGAACCATCGGATAGTCTTTGATGTTAATAGGTATGTGATTTATTTTCTCTGGGTGACCATTTTGAGCTGTGCTTTAACTCTTTTAAAGGTTTTTCTTCCCATATGTCATGCATTTGTTTCAGTTTGTAACTGGCAGATGATGTAACAAATACGCACTTGAAGACACCTGCAATATGCATTTCTTTCCCTGATTAACATGTTTAGCCATTGTAATGTTTGTGTAGTCCCAGTCCCTGAAGTCAAGGTGGAACAATATGTAATAGTTCACCCTTTGTGATCTGTAGTGATGTGCTAAATCTGTGGTAGGGTTTCCTTTCTTTCTAAATTGAGCTTATAGATATTAAATGCTCCAGTGAGTCTTTGCTGCCATTGCCACAACACATCATTATAAAACACAGTATCACTCATGTTTGAAATAAACTCCCCCGACACGTAGCTATATCCAGAAATATTTCACTATATTTTGTTTTTAAATTCAGGCTAATACATTTTAATAAGCTTCTGTTTTTTGTTTGAACTGGTTTCAGCACCATTATTGCTAGCACATCTCCCAGATAGGATCTTTTGTAGCTAATTTATTTCCTAGATCAAAGTCTGGTAAAAGTGCCCCCTCGCCCCAACTTGCTCTATGCCTTGTGCCCACTGTGGTTGGCATCTCTCTCTCTCTCTCTCTCTGTCTCTCTCTCTCTCTCTCTCTCTCTCTCTCTGTCTCTCTCTCTCTCTGTCTCTCTCTCTCTCTCTCTCTCTCTCTCTCTCTCTCTCTCTCTCTCTCTCTCTCTGTCTCTCTCTCTCTCTGTCTCTCTCTCTGTCTCTCTCTCTCTCTGTCTCTCTCTCTGTCTCTCTCTCTGTCTCTCTCTCTCTCTCTCTCTCTCTCTCTCTGTCTCTCTCTCTCTGTCTCTCTCTCTGTCTCTCTCTCTGTCTCTCTCTCTCTCTCTCTCTCTCTCTCTCTCTGTCTCTCTCTCTCTGTCTCTCTCTCTCTGTCTCTCTCTCTCTCTGTCTCTCTCTGTCTCTCTCTCTCTCTCTCTCTCTCTGTCTCTCTCTCTCTCTCTCTCTCTCTCTCTCTCTCATCCTGGGTGACTGTCATACTTGCCATGGTCTATAAATAGCCCTGGACTTGGATATCTTCTTTCTCATAAGCTTGTTTTGCACATTTATCTTTCATGCAATGTGTATCCTTGTCTACTGCTGAGCATTGTTTGCTTTAAACACTCCATGTTCTGTTATAGGGTTACATTATGTATATCATATAGGTTGGTTGTTATTACTTCTCAGTCTTGAAATAACTGCATTAGAGTTCTGTAAAAGCACTTCAGGCACAGAATTTATGCAAAAACAGTCACAAAATTCATTTTTATCATAATTTGTGTTAAATGTACAAAATCTTGGAAACTGTTCATCAAATTTTCTTCATCGATACCCCAAGACTGCATCCAAAATGGAATAATATTTAGCATTCATATAGTTTTCTTGAGATTCCATCTGTAATCCTCTTTGTGAATTGTTTGACTCAAGTGAGTAGGGTCTAAACATTTGTGTAAACTTCCATTTACTTTCTACCATTAGAACTTGATTCACAAATGAAGCGGCTGCTGCTGTTTTGGCTTTAATTTGTGTCTGGTCTGTTTTGTCATGTTTTGCCTTTAGTTTCTATAGCTACATTTTCCATGTCTGATAATGCCGAATTTCAAAAACAAATGGAAGCTGTTGTCAGCAAATTTGAATATAGAGGCTATAGTAGGCAACATTTGCATTGCAGAAAGAAAAGACATTCGTTTATTCCGATGCATTTATTCACTTAAATTTGTTTACCAAGACAGAACACCGATCAAGCAGTGACCAATTACAGACATTATTTCAGTATGGAACATGTTAACAGAATAAATAATGCCAACAGCAACTTTTAAGACATCTAAGTCTGTTGTTTATGTTGAGACTTGTGCTACTAACACTAGAGACATTAAAAAAATAATCAGAGAACATAGGTATATATTAAAAAGTAAAAAAAAAAAACATATCAAATATTGGTGGCCTTTATCCATTTTTAAAGAAATAAGAACCTCAAATACATTTTAGAGCACACAAAGTACAATTAACTGTTGCAATTCCAATCTGAATGAGTGTGTGTGTGTGTATGTGTGTGTGTGTGTGTGTGTGTGTGTGTGTGTGTGTGTGTGTGTGTGTGTGTGTGTGTGTGTGTGTGTGTGTGGGTGTGTGTGTGTGTGTGTTGTTGCATGCCAAGGGTAATTTGGGGGATCACCAGTTTACCAGTGGCAAATCTTTGAGACGAAAGAAGAAACTGAAGAAACACGTAAAATCCACTTCAACACATGATTTCACACAGATGACATGACGGCCAAGAACCAAACAGAAAAGCAAGTGCTGTCATATAATATTACTAAAACTACCAACAGTAAGTAAAACAAGTGCTGTCAGATCATATTACTAAAACTACCAACAGTAAGTAAAACATTCTGTTTTGGAATCACTTTTAAAATGATTAACTTTTGCTCTGTATTCATTCTTGTTACAGGTACTTTTTTTTAGTTTATTGATAAGGTGCAGGTTCCTGGCTTTTAACAGGTGGTACTGTTTTTAATATACATGAACACGATGCCTGTGCTGGTGGCACAGAGGGGATAAAGTCCTGACTATGGCCCAGCTGACCAGAGTTCAGTTACCAGCTCGGGTACTTGATTGCGCAGACAGTAAGAATGGGTTTTCCCATCCTGGAGGGAGGGAGGGAGGGTATGTGTGCTTAGATGCATCATGGTTGTTGAGGCCAGGGATACATGGGGGTATTTCTACAGTGGGGCATGATTCTGAATGAATCACATGTGGAGATGTGGACAATATGCCATGAAGGCTTTTGCATGCCATCCTTTGGGAAGGTATAAGCATGCGTAAACGGTGGGATTAGGCCTCAGGAGAAAAGTACCTTTCAGCATCTGTGTGATGCTGCCCTAGTAACCCTTGGTATCATTACCCATCTCAGACATGCGTAGCAACTCGCCTAGGTGGTGGCAAGTTGGGTTCAGAGGACCCCGTGGACAAGGACACGTCCTGCAAGCAGTTGATAGCAAGCTGTTCGGGAGCCAAAAAATGGAGAATATATAGATGACTGAAATGTGGCCATATGAATGAAGTCTGGGGAAGAATGTAAGTAGAGTGTCCACAACTGAATGCTTGAAGAGTAAAGTGCACTCAGCTGAATGCTCGATGCAGTCCGCTCAAGAACTTGAGTAAAGTCTGCTCAAATTAACACTTTATGAGGTCTGAGCGAGAACAAGAAGCTTTACAATAGTGGTTATACACTTTTCTTCAAGGTTCTTTGTTGGGTTATGTTATTATTTAGTTGCACTTTCGTATGTGATTTGGTCGATTTTGGTGTTTCCTATTTACTCTGCTTCATCAGCAAATGGGAAATATTGTGAGCCAAGATGGGGTCATATTATAATAAACAGCTGATAGGGCTAGATATATGTAATTCAACAAGTTGGGTCACTATGGAAGAGTAACAGTACTGATTGTTTACAAGATTTTTAAATGTAATGTAAAGGGAACCCAGATTCTGAAAAGATGGTATAAGTCATTATGCAGGGCTGGCACTACATATTTTTTAAGACACAGTGCAAAGAATTTAGGCATAAAATAGTACCTTTAATCAAAGCAAAGAGTACAATAAACATCTGTCATACGATGGACAGAAGTGTACATAGGATGAACTGATGATTAGTAATGTGGCATGTCTCAAAGTTTTGTAAGGAAAAGGCAAATATTAAAAGATGTTTCCAGTATGAACCATCCACAGAAATTGTATGTTATTCGGGGGAGGGGCGAATGAGACTTGCTCAATTGACTGATGAATCTCTAAGTCAGTTTCTGATGCCGATTTTAAATTCCTTAAGCTGGTTTATGAATTGTAGGTCTGATTTTAATATTCTGACATGATCCTTTTTGAACTTCAGTATTACATTTAACAGTAATAATATCAAAAGTAGGTTTAGTGGTGAGAACATCACGCAATTTCAATTTAGAAAGAAAACCATTACTTAAAAAAATAAGTGTTACGATTTTGTGGTGTGCTGAAAAGAATGACAAATTCTGTAAACTCTTTAAGCTTTACCAGTACGCGAGCTGCTTTAGTGTTATCATTTCTCACTTTTCAAATAGAAAAACAGCAGTCAGTACCTTGTGTTTGCTGATGTGGGCCAGGCAACATGCCAGTACTGTAAGGATTACTGCACGGTACCAAGCTGAGTAACAAGGTCATAGCAGGAAGGAAATGCCAGTAAACACAGCGCGGTCAAGTCCATCTGTTGCGGTAGTGCTATTTATGGAGCATGAATAAATGCTGCTGCAGTAGGCAGGTAACAGGGCTCTGCTTTGTACTCAGAGTACAGTAGCATCCCATACAGATATTTAAAGATGCACTACAGAATAAGAAGAAGCTTCCAGAAAGAAGTCTTCCTTAATAAGAAGCTTGTCATCTGCTGGATTTGTATCCCTTACACGTACTGTTTTGATAGCAGGAAATCAATTAATTTCATTCCCTAATTTGTAATAGTTTTGCTGTTGCTCTCCAGAGCAGTAACCGTGAGATTGGCCACCTTACTGTACATGAATTACTAAGTAATATGAACACTGTCTGCTAGTTTTCATAAGATTCATGGCTGTCTCCAGGCTTATGTTGTCAAAACTTTTTTTTTAAAGGAACAGTGATTTATTTATTTATTTATCTATTGTTTGAGATTTCCTATGTATGTTTGTGATTCTGTTGCAGAATCTTTCTTTTGCATATTTTGTGCTGGAAATGGGGGGAGTATTTCAACTTCATTGGATAAGTTTGGTATTAATGCTGTTTCTAGAGCATACGTATTCTATATTCAATCAAGAATGGATAATAAAATGCAGGGTTCGAAATAGCATTTTGTTTCAAAGAGAACCCACCCCTGATAACCTCTTTACTTATATAATCGCCTCTGACATGGATGCTACATAGGGGAAGGGGAATTCTCCATGTTGTGACCACTGTGCAGTTGTGACATAGTTTGCATTCCTTTACCTGTGGTTATTACATAACAAATGAACTCCCAACAGAAGCAAACTCTGACTGCAGCCGCCAGTGGAAAGCGTGAGAACAGAAACGTACAAATGCATTTAACAGCTGAATCAGTAGCACATGTCCATTCTTAAGGTTGGAGGAAGAATGCTGTTACAGCAGCTCTGGAGCTTAGCAGTGGCATCTAGGCTGTCTGTGTGTGTGTGAGGTCAGTGGCCACACTGAAGCGACACATTCCTTAGGGGTATTTGACTTCATCATATCAGCTTAATACCAAAGCATTGGTCAGTACAGTGCCTTGTTGTAGTCAGTTCGAGAAGTCCATCATTTCTGGGGCACGCAAACAATTTAAAGCCTAAAAAAAGGCTGCAGTATCCAAATATTGCTAAATGTTTACCAAAACCAAGAATGATGCAATTAGCACAGAACATGTTTCTCATGATAAAACTGCTTATCACCTTGGGAGTTTTGAAGCTATCGTCACACTATACTTGTGTGAGTGAGCTCTTGTAAACCTGGATGTCATTGCATGCTATCACACTTGAGGAATTGAGGTAACAGTCTGCAGTATAGCTGTTTCTGGGGTGTGTGTGTGTGTGTGTGTGTGTGTGTGTGTGTGTGTGTGTGTGTGTGTGTGTGTGTGTGTGTGTGTGTGTGTGTGCGTGTGTGCGTGTGTGCTTGTGTGTGTGTGTGCGCGCGGGTGTGTATTTATTTCTAATTAAGTACTGTCTAATTTTGCTGAGACCTCTGCTGTAGTAGACTTCATGAGCCTTGTTTGCCAGTGTGCCCAGACATAAAGGAGCCATGCTGTTTCATACAGCTAAACGCCTATCCCAAGTCCCTAGAAATGATCCATTCCACTCATCATTACAGGGCACCTTACATTCTGTGCATTATTTTAAATACTTTGGTTTTAATATCGATCCACAGTTAAATCACTACTTCACAAAAAGTTTCCAACACAACGACCATAGAATCTTCCACCTGAAAACAGCCCAGACCAGAAGCAGATTCACAATAGCAAATGCTGAAAGGTGCATGTCTACCTACACTAGAACACTGCCTGCCACCTGCAGCCATGAAATGAACAACCTCCGTACTCTAGCCAGCAAAGCCAGCAGATGTCTGAATAACTCATCCCTTTCCACTTGAAGCACCATTACATTTCTGTTACCAAGGCAGAAGTTTTACCAGTCATGCTATGATCCAAGTTATCTTTCTCTTGTACAAATCTTTACCCACTGCTTCCTATAACATTTCTCCTTTAGAAATAGTCTTACATTCTATATGTTCCATCTTCGGATGCTATTCTCACCCCTCGTTCCTCAAACTGTTGATTAGAAAGCATCAGGAAAGCATTCTCCTGCTGGAAACCTAAACTATGGAATCCACTCTTACTGACCTTCATGCCTCTGGCCAGTCATCACCAGGACAATCTCATCTTATAGGTTCTTAGGTACATCCTAGGCTACTGTGATTTGTGAGGATCTTAAGAATCCTAGCCTTGCCTGTCCATGGTACTTAATAGCCCTTATTACTTTGCAATAAAACTATCCAAAGATGGGCCAAACAAGATTATTTGGGCTAATTACATGTTTCCCCTTTCCATGATGGCCAGTGGTGCTAAACCTGTGATAAATTCACACTTAATGACTACCTCCATAAATCATTGTTGTGCAGCTATAAAGATAAATAAATATCTTCTACACTCAACTCAAGTATGAAATAAATCCATTTCCATAACTAGAGATTTGCTAGTGAGTAACTACAGAACTAGACATCATTTTATTTTGAAAGTTAATTGCATTGTAATTGTATTGTGTTGTGGTGTACTAGTACTGCTAAATAATTTTATATGTAACTTGTAACTTTTGTTTTGTTACAAGGATGAAGCTGAAAAAAGACCATTGGGTCTGGCCTATCTTAAATAAATAAAGGCTAAAGTTACAGGTTTAGATTGGGGGAGTCTGGAGTAGGAAACTCCCAAGGTCTCAAGGAGCTAGAATGACTAAACCAGGGGTAGCTCCAAACATACTCCAAGCCACAGTATACACATTCTTTTTCTAAGGGGGGACAATGCATCTGATTATCTGAAATGGACTAAATGATTCAGCTTCAACCACTCAGATAAAAACAGAAAGGATACAAGTGCAGTCGCAAAGAAGATAAATGTGTGCATGCTGAAATAAGTTTGTCATATTACCAGGTGTCCGATTAAAGGTTTCTAATATAAGAATTTCAGAAAACGTAACTTATCTTTTTATTTTATTTTATATAAATTATTTATTATTTTATGAATAAAATAAATAAATGCCATTATTCATGCAACATATTTATCTGTGGATCGGACCTGTGTAGTAGAAACCAAAAGACAGTTATTTTATTTATTATTTTATTTATTTTACATTTGCTTACTGGGAAAATCCAACTGGACACAGTTCCTTTTTCAGTAGAGACCCAGGGAGAAAAGCTCCAAGGAATGCACATATAGTAAAAAATACAGCATACAGTTGTAAAAGATACAGAAGTATAACTACAGAAGGGAAATTACTAAGACCAAAATGATGATTACAGTAAATGATCTACATAAAAATGTGACATTAGCAAGTAGAGGCTGGTATGAGAATTCCACTTTATATGTACAGAATCTGAAATTGCATGTTTAATCTACATGACATAAACAAAATGGAACATTATACCGGGCTTGGGCAATTCTCATCTGCAATTTCTACTTACAGCCTCACAATAAGTATAAACATGGGAAATTCACTGAAAATCAAATGTTCTGTTTTGAATATTTTTATATGCTCAACATGTAGGCCTGTTGATATTCAGCTTTCTTGCCTACAGTTAATTCAGGAAGTAGTGAATATATGGAAAACATGGCCCCTCCATGTTCTTCGTGTTTCACTGTTGCAGTCATCACACTTGGGTTATCCTGCCAGGGGTAGCCCTCAGTTGGCCTGAATACCAGAGGCTTAGTATTTCTGCGGCAGTTGCTGTTGCTCCAGGACTGACATCAGGTCGTCAGTGGTATAAAATCAGGCAGCCGGCGCCATTACATCACTCTTTCTTGCTGAGGAGCCCGAAGCAGAAGCAGTTCGCACGAGTGCCGGTCGGCCGCTACCTGAGTTTTCATTTCCGAATTGACGTCTTCTAAAGCTAAGTACCCCATTGGGGATCCTTTTTTCTTGCTCTAACCGATGTCAGAAAAAGTTAACAATTGTCTCGCCTGTGGAAAGCAAATACCACACCGAGATTTCCATTCTTATTGCGTTACCTGTTTAGGCCCAGACCACGACGTCCCTCGCTGTTGCTTTTGTGCTTTGTTCAACGCCAGAACTGTACGTCATCAGGCCCTTATTGTAGCTAAATATTTTCGCTCTCAGTCCTCATATTCCAATATGGCTTCAGTAAGCCATCCGACTACCGATCTTCCAAAAAAAACATAAGGATAAAGACAGAGACAGACCGCACAGGTCCAAAACTGCCGACGACGCTTCCGTTAAGCTAGTCGTCAGTTCTCCGGTCCTCAATGAGGTGCTTTCACAGCCCTTGAAGCCCGCTTCTGTGGATTCGCAGGCCGCTACCGAGACCCATTTGGAGTCTGGTATGCAGCAAGGCTCTTCGACTAAGGATCCTGTGGATGTCTCTACATTGGATGGGTCTGGAGCCTCAGAGCAGGCACCAGCTTCTGAGGAAGTTCTTCAGACTACCGATACTCGACACAAACCAACTACTTCTTTCTCATCTTCAGTTCTTTCTAAAACTACCGAGTTTCTAAGGCCCAGGGTACGAACTACACCTAAAAAACGGACGACCCAAGCTCATGCACCTGCTTCCATGCCTCAATCTCAAATGTTTAAAATAGCGGAAGACCTTATTATGCTTAGGGGAAGCCAGGCTACTCCTTCCAAAAGAAAACGTGACTTGTCCCCAGTAGTTTTATCTGAGCAGGAGTCCGATGACTCTGAGGCTTCTGAATATGAAGACATGCAACCCCTCTCTGCTTATGAGGATTCTGATGCAGAGGAATCCATTCCTTCTGCCTCTCCTCCTGAGGATTTTTCTTTTGGTGAAACCCTACATACTTTAAGGGAGCATTTCCAATGGGAATGTCAGGACTATCCCCAGTCAAAAAAAGAGACTTAGGAAATTGTTAGATTTACCACAGCACAGACGTTTAGCCATTCCTCCTGTCCTGGATATTGTGGATGATGTTTTTATGGAATCCAGTTTGACTCCTGACACCCTTCCTCCTGCTCCCAGGAAACCTGACAGGTACTACAGAGTCCCTGACTCTCACAAATTCCTTTTCAAAAATCCTACTGCTGACCCAGAGGTCATCTCCCAAGGGCCTAAAGGAATTAAAGCAACCTCAGCTAAGAATCCCACCCCCTCAGACAGGGATTCCCAAGCCTTAGACAGATGGGGTAAAAAAGTATAAACATCTGCAACTCTTGCTATTAGAGCACTAAATTGTCAGTTCCACATGATGAAATGTCAACAGCATACCATGGAACTCCTCAAACAAAATATATCTTCCTTTCCTGCTTGTGCAGAAAATAAAGAATTACAAGAGCTTATGCATTCTGCAAGCCAAGTTACTAAACACACCTTGCAGTGTGGCTTTGATGCCCTAGAAGCATCTTGCAGTGCAGCAGTCACTGGTTCTGTCCTTAGAAGGCATGCTTGGCTTAAGGAACAGACCTTGCCAGACCATGTCAAATCAAAATTACTGGACGCACCATTGAACAAAGACAATTTGTCTGGCACCAAGGCAGTAGAGGTCTTAAAAAAGATGGAAGGAAAAGCTAAATCTATGCAGACAGTTAAAGACGTTTTACAGGTCCAGCCACCAAGGTTCAGTAGGCATTGTCCCTCCAAGCACTGGTCCTTTCCGGCCCCCTCCAGGCCAGCTCAGCCAAAACCCAGGGGAAGCAGACCCCCCCAGACACCAGTCACAGGGAATGCAGAGATCTAAGCAATGAAGTTCCTCCTCTTCAAAAACAGAAAGTGCTAAGCCACCCCCTTATGGTAAGAACTCTCAATGACTTTTCACGTCCACCCCTTACCTCTGCCCACCTGCTTGTACCACTAGGAGGAAAACTCTCCTTCCATGCAAACAACTGGGCCTCTATTACCAACGACTGATGGGTCCTCAACATAGTGTCCCAGGGATACAGATTTTATTTCCACACTCTGCCAACCCCAAAGGGTTCCCAGATCTTCCTCCAAACCAGTGGGCAGAGGCCAAAAAGCAAGTCCATTCCCTGCTCTCCATGAGGGCAATACAGCATGTTCCTGCAGACTAGATAGGCCAAGGTTTCTATTCCAGACTCTTCCTGGTACCCAGAAAAGAGGGCACCTGGTGCCCAATCCTCGAGCTATCCATTCTAACCACCTTTCTGGTGATACCAAAATTCAAAATGCTCACCCTCCAGCAGCGTCTTCCTATGCTTTCCAAGGATGCTTGGTTAGCCACCCTAGACCTAAAAGAGGCCTACCTACACATCCCAATCAGGGAATCTTGTAGGAAATATCTATGTTTCAGGGCAGGATCTATGCACTTTCAGTTCTCTGCACTTCCCTTTGGCTTATCCACTGCTCTCAGAGTTTTCACAAAATGCCTGGCTCCAGCCATTGCTTTTTGCAGACAAAGAAATATTCAAATTTACCCCTACTTAGACAGCTGCCTGATTCAGACAGACAGTCAGGAAAAGCTGTTACAGCACTTGACCTTTGTAAAGGACCTACTGACCTGGGGTATACTATCAATGAAAAGAAATCAAAACTAGTCCCCACACAAAAAAATTGTATTCCTGGGAGCAAGCCTGGACACAGCATTCCAGATGACATTCCTTACTCCAGAAAAACAAGCCTACCTGACAGGCTACTTCTCTCAACTAGCCACCAGAACCCAGTTATCTGCAAGGAAAATCCAGCAAGCTCTAGGGTTCATGGCGTCCTGCATTCTACTCATTCCATATGCCAGACTGCATATGAGGAAACTACAATGGTACTTAAAAAGCCTTTGGTGTCAACACTCTCATGACCTGGAAACTATCATACCTATGATACCCTGTCTAAGGAAAGATTTTCTTTGGTGGGCAGCAGCATGCAACCACAACAAGGGACTTCCCTTATCACAACCCCACGCCGCCCAAACCCTCAGCACAGATGCATCAGACTATGCCTGGGGTGCACACCTGGACGGCAGGTGCATTCAGGGCCATTGGAGCCCAAATCAAATACATCTGCACATCGACCAAAAAGAGATGCTAGCTGTTCAGTATGCCCTGACAGCTTTCAGACCCCTACTCTCCCCAGGGCCTCTAGTGATCAAAACAGACAACACCACAGTGATGTGGTATATCAACAAGCATGGAGGGACTCACTCTTATCCTCTCTGCAGGCTTGCCATGACTCTTTGGCACACAGCCTCAGCCATGCAAATACACCTGCTAGCTCAATTCCTGCCAGGCTGCCTAAACTCTCTGGCAGACAACTTAAGCAGAAACCTGCTAGACCCACACGAGTGGCAGCTAGACCACAGAACCTTCAACCTTGTAACCCAGAAATGGGTCACCCTGAAAGTGGACCTCTTTACCTCCCACTCCAATCATCAGCTCAGCAAATTCTGCACAAGGGAACCTCACAGCAAGGCCTGGAAAGTGGATGCTCTATCCTTCCAATGGGTAAACTTCTCGATCTATGCATTTCCCCCTCTACCACTCATTTCCAGGATACTGCTCAAAATAAGGGAGGGAAAAACAAGGGCAATCTTGATTACCCCAGACTAGCCACACCAGCACTGGTACCCACTGCTGCGCAGCCTGTCACCCCTGCTACCATGGCACCTACCTCAGATCCCAACACTCCTGACCCAGAAGAATGGAGAATTCATGGATCCACAATTGCAGACCCTGAACCTGGAAGCCTGGCTTATTCCCTGACCTCTCCTCCAGCTGCCAGCCTAAGCAAACAAATCCTGGATGTTATACGTGAAGCCAGATGCCCCAGCACTAGAAAATCCTATGCTGACAAGTGGAAAAGGTTTTGCATGTGGATCCAGGTTAAGGGAGCTAAAACAGCACAGCCCTCCCCACCTCTCATCCTGGATTACCTAGCAGACCTACTGCACAGGGGTCTATCCTTCTCTTCTGTTAAAATTCATGCCTCTGCCATCTCTGCTCATTACAGCACAGAGCCACCTCTCTTCTCACACCCTCTCATTAAACAGTTCCTAAGAAGGGCTAACAACTTAAGGCCACCCAGAGGAGCTCCTACCCCAGCATGGGGCCTTAACTTTGTGTTGGAAAAGCTCACCCTACCCCCTTTTGAGCCTGCAGCTTCATCAGAGTTAAAATTCCTCTCTTGGGAAACAGCCTTGCTTCTGGCCATCACTTCAGCTAGAAGAGATTCAGGGCTACAAGCACTCATGGCTGTAGAGCCCTTCATCATTTTCCATGCTGACAGGGTCTCCCTCAGGACTAACCCATCCTTCATGCCTAAAGCAGTATCCAGTTTGGCTCTCAACCAATCCATTCATTTGCCCAACTTTTTCCCTAACCCACGAAACAAGGGGGAAAGGATTCTGCACTCTCTAGATGTGCACAGACAGCTCGGATTCTATCTGGATAGGACTAAATCTTTTAGAAAAACTGATCAATTGCTAGTCAGCTTCACAGCAGGGGCAGAGGGAAAGACCATATCCAAACAAACAATCTCCAAATGGATAGCACACTACATCCATTTCTGCTACAAACAGCATGGGAAACTGCCCCCAAAGGGGTCAGGATGCATTCCACCAGGGCAACCTCCACCTCTGCAGCTTTTCTCAGAGGGGTCCTCCACCAGGGACATCCTGGAGGCTGCAACATGGACTTCTGTTCATACCTTCACCAAGCATTAGCACCTGCTTATCTTCTCCAACTCCAGGGCAGGCTTTGCCACCGCAGTCCTGCAGGGCGTCCTAGCCGGCCCCCAGTCTTCTTGACTGCCTCCACCCTTTTCTTCAGTTTTGGGAATCAACCCAAGTGTGATGACTGCAGCAGTGAAACACGAAGAACATAGTACAGTTGTGTACACTTACCATAAACGTAGATGTTCGAGTGTATTCACTGTTGCAGTCCTGGTTTCTCGCCCTCCATCCCCCTTGTCTCTCTCTCTCTTCCTCTCTCCTTACAGGGAATTTTTGGTATTTACTTTCTACTGGTGGTGTTCTTCCATCATAACCTAGCTCCCTGTTTTGGGACTCCTGACAGTTGGGGCAGGAAGAACTGATGTAATGGCATCGACTGCCTGATTTTATACCACTGACGACCCAACATCAGTCCTGGAGCGACAGCAACTGACGCAGAAATACTAAACCTCTGGTATTTGGGCCGAATGAGGGCTACCCCTGGCAGGATAAGCCATGTGTGATGACTGCAACAGTGAATACACTTGAACATCTACATTTATGGTAAGTGTACACAACTGTACTTTCCTCACTTTACAACCTTTTTCATCAACATATTTGATACTGTATGCAATAGGCAAACAAAATGGGTCACACAAGTGTGCAAGTGCCTTCAAATGCGGGGAATAAAGTGCACAGATATTTATAATGTTTGCAAAATACAGAGCCTCATACTGTTTTATGCTGTAACTTGTGATCCTGTCCCTGCATTGATGTACTGTATAATGATTATTTATTAATTTATTTAATTTTCATTTGCTAATCTGGTGGTATCACTAAGCCAAGGAGACCCTTCTACAACAGAGACAGCATAAGTAACATCAGCACAGGGACTGTAGAAAGCATAAAACTTGTTGAATGTTTGGTATACTGTATGCACGAGTGAGTGATTCTTTACACACCTGTGTATTAAATGGGACATAATAGATGAGATGCATATTTAGTTCATCATAACCCACTGATATTGACTGGGTGTTCTTATTTCTGCTTTCAGAAATGTGTTAAAGAGGGCCTGTTACTGAAACAAACAAGTTCCTTCCAGAGATGGAAAAGGAGGTATTTTAAGTTACGATGTCGGACACTGTACTATGCAAAAGATGCAAAGGTAATAATTTCTGTAATTTCTCTTCTATTATGTTTAAGAATTCTTGCAGTAACTCTGAAACATTCTGCTGAGGTGTAGCCTCTGTGTTGTGATAGTTAAAGACAGATGCCTTGAGTTAATTTAAAATATGATGAGTCACAGTTGATCTGACATCTCTGCTGGTAAAACTTTTTATTTTTCAGACAGGAAACGTGAGGCAAAGGTGATGACATGTTAGCAAGTATGGGGATAGTGATAGTGGGGGGCATTACAGGGGCTTAGCATTCAGCTGGGCATTTTTTTTCATTTGTCTCTCTTTTATAGCACTCTTTTATGGGCATGTACCCACAGCTCTAAATATTATAAGTGAAATGTTTTTGCATCGGTTTGTTTCTGTTATCATCAATATCATCACCCTTTCTGACAGATGACATTTACGCAACAGTCAGTTTTGTAATACTGCTCTTAGCTGGCAGAAACAGTCTTTAAGCAACAACATCATGATACCACAAGTGCTGCAACTCCAAGAGAGTGATGTGCACTTATGAAACACAGCGAGTCTAACGTAATGTACTGCACTGTGTTCTGTTTTCTTCTCTTTGCATGAGTTAGATGTTGCACATCAGAGTTATAAACATAGATGCAATGATTTGTGCCTTAACAAGTCAGGCAGTGCAGAAAGTAATGTCTTTAAGGATTCCCTAAACATCAGATCTGATGGCATATATTGTGTTATCTCAGTTAGAACAGGAATTCTTAGTGATCCAGGTTCAAGTCCTAGCCAAGGAATATATTCTCCCCCACTAGTTTTTATATGCCCTGGTAATATAACTGGATTATTTTGACAAGAGCATCAATTCAACATCCAGCCATATTTGCATTTTTTTTGGTCTGTGAATTTGTCTGCATTTTTAGTTGTTCATAGGTTCATAGATTAGTTAACATTAGATAACATCATCCCTTGATGGGCTTGAACCCCCAACCTTTTGGTTAACAGCCAAATGTCTAAATCACCAGGGACTCCCCTAAGAAGCATCATCCCTGGGTGGGCTTGAACCCCTAGTCTTTTGGTTAACAGCTAAACGTGTTAACCAATTGTACCACAGAGGCAAAGGTAGCAGACTGTTGGTTTATATTAGTATTATTACACTAGACAACATAAAAAGCTACAGCAGTTATATAACATCCAGTATCTTAGGCTTTGAGGTTTAATGTGGATATTTTAAATGCTACAGAGCTAACAAAAGCATTATCAAATTATTTTATTTTACATTATGTTGCTTGGGAGGCCTACAGAAATCTAATGTTTAGATGACTAATGCTTCTTTATTTTCTGTACTGCCTTCTTGATTAATTAAAGCCCCCTTCCAAAACAAAATGCTTTTTCATTGGATGAACATCTGTATTTGCATACTGTTCTGCATTAAACACCAAGGTTTGTGAGCAACATGGATCACAAATTTTCAGAGGATCAGATTATTAAACTCACAACCCTTTAAAGTGTCCATTTCTTGTAGCCCAGATTCATGTCACTTACATCCTTAATTTACAACTGGGTCTGCAGTCTATTGCCTTTTACTTGTGCCAGAGAATTTTGTACTCTACAGCAATTAATCTGTATGGTATGGAACAGGGTGTGCTCTGGTCATACCTGTCAACTCTCCAAATTTTTGCCTCATTATTTTTGGTCTGTTTCTGAAAAAATTGTGGTTTTCTGTCAAATCACTGATAAATCATTGAGGACTGAAGTCAGAAAACAATGACAGAAATTTGAGTTTTTGACTTCATATCCTTAATAAAATTTGTGATAGTGCAAAACCTTTTATTCTATCAGCTTTCTCGGTTTGTATGAGCAATATTTAAAAACTGTCCCAGTTTTGGGGCCTTTGTTCCCCCCATTATTTATGGCTTTGTCCAGATTTCTTGCTCTAAAAGATTGAGAGATATGGCTCTGGTTACATATCTCTCAACTGCCCAGATTTTCGCGGAATGTCCATACATTTGCCTCATATTTTTGGTCTGTTCCTTATAAAACTTGTGCTTTTCTGGATTTTGTGGAAAATCAGTGGGGACTGAATTTGCTAAATAATGACAGGTATCTGGGTTTCAGACTTCATATCCTTCAGAAAATGCATGGTAACACAACACCTTCCATTCTAGCAACTTTTTAAGTTTATAAGAGCAATATTTAAAATTTGTCTCTATTTTCAGGGGAGGTTGTCCCCCCATTATTTTTGTGTTTGTCCAGATTTTTTGGGCTAAGAGGTTGAGAGCTATGTTCAGGTAGAGTAATGGCCATATTTGGGTGGGTTGGACCATGAATTATAGCTGAAGTGTTCTGCCAGGCAAGGACAACCATGCTTCCTCTATGGCATATTGCCGTGGATATTTCACTGTAATTAAGCAAATGTTTTTTCTACTGAATTGTGTACACTTGTTTCTTTAGCTGGGTTGTAGTGCTATGACAATAGACCTACTAGAAGCTTCTGTTGTCCAACTGGGATGCACAATTCTCAGCTAATTATTTAATTTGCATTTATGACTCAAGACCATGTAAGTGATCCAAACCCAGTTTCAGTGGTGGCCAGGGGGGGGGGGGGTGAGTTCCAAAACAAACCTTTGAAAGGTGCATGCATTACAGAGCATAGAACAGTAGCACACAACAGAGATGACTGTACAGATGAATTTATGTAAGTCAAGTGCACATAATATAATACTGTAGGTGGGCATTTATGCAGAGTAATACAGTACATTAAGAGTACAGAATCGTTTTCTGATCATATGCAAACTATTTTCATTTAATAAAAATAAAGTATTTCTGGCAGCTTAGTGCAGAACATTAGCTTTAGAATAATACATTCTGTCTATATACCCAAGGAACCTCTCAATAAAACA